>NC_056747.1:1186823263-1186968263 GCF_019279795.1 Protopterus annectens | reverse complement strand
AGTATGTGTAGAAGGAGTTGGTGATTAACCATGTTGAAGGCTTTAGATAAATCAACAAAGAATGCAGAAGAAAGAATATTATTGTTGCAGTTTTTGTTGATGCAGTTAGTGAAGGATAACAAGGCAGTGGTGGTACTATGGAATGGTCGGAAACCATGTTGACAGTTAGCTAGTAGATTGTGATGGAGAAGGTGGTTAAGTAGTTGTTTGTGAATACACTTCTCCATTATTTTTGCAAGTGGGGAGAGTAGAGCTATGGGACGAAAGTTGGAAAAGTCATTGGAGTTCCCGCCTTTATGTAGTGGGATGATATGAGAAATTTTCCAGATAGATGGGATAGTACCTTCCTTTATGGTTCTATTTATCAGTATGGAGATGGGATAAGCAATAGCTTTAGCTCCTTTTTGCAGGAATTCTGCTGGGAGTTTGTCAGCTGAGGAAGAGGTTGGTTTTAACTTTTGGATTAGGGAGCAGATGTAGGATGTGGGTACTGGTTCTAAATGGAATATGGGGAGAGGGATGGTAGTGGGAGTAGGCAAATTAGAGGTGTCAGGGGACAGAAGGTTTGCAAGATTTTGGATAGTATCAGTGAAGAAAGAGATGAAGGCGTTGGCTGTTTGTATTGGATAGTCAGGATTGGAGCCTAGAGGGTTGGGGTGATAGTTTCACCTGGGTATAGAAGTTTGTTAATACTAGTCCAAAATTTTTGTGGTTCTTTGAGGGAGGATTGTTGTAGTTGGAGATAATCGTTCTTTTTATCTAGTAGGATGGCTTTTTTTGTAATATTTCTATGTTGTCTAAAGGTTTGGTGATCAGTAGTATTCTTTGTAGTACGCCATTTAGCCCAGGATTTGTTTCTGCAAAGGATTAGTTTTCTAGTATTATTTGAGAGCCAAGGGGCTGGTTTAGTTTTAATTCTAATAGAGCGTGTTGGGGCGTGATGGTCTAGGATTGTTAAGAAAGTGGTGTTAAAGTATTCAACTGCTTTATTTATAGGGAGAGTTTTTAGAGGTGCCCAATTGCATTGTTTAAGTTCTGTTTGGAACAGCTCGGGGTTAAAGCATTTTTTGGTACGGACTGTTCTGAGAGTGCTAGGGATGGTTAGGCTAGTTTTATGTCTGATAATATATATCAGTGAATGGTCACTTAAGTCATCTGGAAGGGTTCCTGTTGTATAAGTTTGATGTGGACTATTAGTGAGTATCCAATCCAAGGTACTTTCTTTATTGTTAAGTTTATTTATTTTGGTGGCGGAGTTTATAGCTTGCGAGAAACCATACAGGTTAATAAGGGTGGTGGGGTTAGTGCTGCTACATGAATTCCAATCTATACTAAAGTCTCCTAGGACTATGGTTTCTTAAGGGAGGTTAGTAGAAAGCCAGTTTAGAATGTATTCAAGTATACTATTGTTATTTCCTGGGGGAAGATAGGAGCAGATGATGTTTATGGCTTTGTGTGTGTTAAGCTGGAGTTTAGAGATAATTATTTTGGCACTATTATCTAATGGTAGGGTAAGATTTACAGTGTTAATTCTGCTTTGTAGAGAATTGCTACCCCTCCACCTTTTTTGATTGTTCGGTCAAGTCGAATGATGCTATAACCTGGGGGGGGGGGGGTGATTTCATTGTCTTTTATTATGGGTTTAAGCCATGTTTCTGATAAACAGAGAATGTCAAACTGGTGGACATCTAGAAGGGCATGAACTTGAGGTATTTTATTGCAGAAACTACGCATATTGAGATGAGCTATAGAGAGTGAATTGAAGGGTTTGGTCGATGTTAGGGGGCTTGTTTTATATAGGTTACAGTTTGTGGTGATATGGGTAGAGTTTGGTCCAGGGTTAGGATGCCTGTCCCCATCTATTAAGGAGTGGAGGAATGTAAAGTGCTTAGATTGGAGAGGCTTACAATGGAAGTCGAACTATTTTTTTATTTTTTATGTTGCTATATTTGATGTGTACTAATCGATGATATTTAGCTAGTAAGTAGCTGGGTTTGCAAGTGAAATTAATGAAGTTTGGAGATATGGCTAGTGTAGGTGATAAAGTGTGTTTGGAAGGGAAGAGGAGGGTAGAGTAGAGGGGTTGTTCATAGGAGGTTAAGAGGTAGGTTGTAGTTAGAACAGGTAGGAGAGAGACTACTATTAATAGTTGTAGTTGATATGGCATAATTGAGGAGAATATAATATTTATATAGAGGTGGGAATTTAAATTTGAGATAGGATTTATAGGTAAGTTAGGACGTGTGGCAGTAGGTGGTGTATATTGCCAAAGGGGATGAAAGATAAAGTATCAGTGGGTGTGTCTTAAGAGATAAAGACTGGGTGTGGTAAAGATAAGGTTAGTATGATTGGAGTAGGTTTGTAGGAGGTGTGCCTATGGATGAATAAATGTAGGACCACTGGGGGTGGGTGGAAATTGGGGGCAGGGTATGGGGAGTGGAGTGAGCCCGAAGGGTGAACGGAGCGGGTAGAGACAAGAGAGTGGACTATCGAGGGTGACAGTCTATAGAGTGGGAGAATTCTGCAGGTAAGTCTGAAAGTAAGAGAATGTAGAAATAAGTTAAGAGGCTAGAAAGAGGAAAGTATGCATGTCAGAGAGTAAGAGTGTAGTTAAAGGTACCCTAGGACAAGGGTGGGAAAGGTAAAAGAATAAGTCTGTGAAAAGTATAAGCTTGAAAACAGGGTTGGGGAGGTATAGTAAAGAAATAAGTGTAGGAAGTGAGATGCAGAAAGCTTATGGTAAGGCGCCACCAAGTGGCCATCCACTTAATTACAGCAAATGTTCACATACAAGGGTGGCAGGCTACAGGAGAGAGGGGGTTAGGCTACTTATTACAAAAAGAGAGAATAGGCTGGATAAAAGGGTTAGCTACAAAGAACGGAAATAAGATAAATGGGGGGTTGTTGGCTGCTGGCTAACTTGAAGGGGAAGCTTGCCTAACGTAGCAGAGTCTTTAAACCTTAAATATTGGTACAAAGTTCTAGTAGCTGGATCAGCACATACTTCCACTGTCTTAAAAAAGGTTGGTCTCTCAGGGAGCTGGTGGGTAAATTCCTAATTCGGACTAGTTTTCAGAGGCTTCCAGGAGGGTGATTTCAGGTGTTTAAGTACAGGGATGTACTGGTTCACCAGGCTGGTAAATGTAGGAAGAGAGAAAGGGTAGTGAGGCAGACAATACTAGAATTAGAAAGCAAAATAAGAGTTTTATAGACACAATTACATGTAATTGCCACAAAACATCAAAAACGCTTAATTTGTTTTTAGTCACTTAAGAGAGTACAGTAAAAAAACAGGTACATCTATAACTCTAAGAACTCTACAAATTACATACAGATAGCTAGGATGGAAATAGCTGCATTAGCGTTTCATTGAAAGTAATGACTTAAAATAGAGAGGTTATTGGGATAAAACAGAAAAAAAAACTTTGTGTAAATCTAAAGAGCATTACTAAGGCTGATTCAGGCTAAGTAGAATAGGCATTACATGTAGTTTTAGAGTAAAAAAATAATGGTAGAATAGCTTCTTCATAAGAAAGTGTGTAATTAGTAGCACTAGGCAGTTGAGACGCTTATAGCATTCCACGTGCACAACGCTAACTATGTTTAAGTAAGCGTGAATACCCCAGCTGTGTTTAATAGGTTTCCAAAACCCTTATTCAATAAACCCCCTCCTATGTGTTATTTTGCTAGCAAGGTTGAAGAGGGCATGAGTATCAAGCTATATATCATTACTTAAAGCGATATAAGTTAGACTCCCTTAATGAGTCATAGAAAGTTAACAAAGTATCCGGGCTCTCTGTATTGAAGCGAGCGTTACTATCAGGTGTTATTTCATAGTTTAGTAGAGCGCTATTCAGTAGAGCTCCCTATTAGCCTCTAAAAAGCAATATAAATAGTAACGGCAATAATCAAAATTTAATTGCTTCAACAGTAGCCGAACCTTTAGTAGTATTCCCACATGCTCAGCGTTGTATGGGTGTAAGTGTCTTCAGCGAGAGCATTAAAATATATATATATATATATATATATATATATATATATATATATATATATATATATAAATAAAACTTATATTTAGCTGTCTATAAAACATCATTAATGTACTGTATTAATGTTTAAATGTATCTAAACAAAGAGTCTAAAACATCTAGTTAGAAACACTAATCAGAAACACCTTGTTACCCCACCACTGATTCACTAGAAAAAATGCACTTTGGTATTAAGTCAAATTATACTATTACTGAAGAATTAGAGGACATACATCATTTGTAGTTATTTAAAAGGAAGTAGTATATAAAGTACTTATAATGGGGAAAAGAGAGAAAAGGAACATTGGTAACAAAAAAGAATAGGTAGAAAGAAGAGAGAGAGAGAGAATGTTATTTAAATGCTTAGTACTATATGTAATTAGAAGAAGTAGCTATAGAAAGGAAAAGAGAAAGTTAATAATAAAAATGATTCACATTACCTTTCAGCATAGAGACTTTCCAGAATCATAGGTTCATAGGTTGATACTAGGCTATCTGCCCTAGGGCATTTACAAGCCTAGCCAAAGTGTGTTTGGCTTTCGCCACCCTTTTAAATGAGTTTACTATACCCTTTTAAGGTTAGTTTACTGTGCCACTGTCTAGCAGTGACACAGAAGTGATCCCTGGGGTAAACCTACGATCTCCCATCCACTTGTCAAGATTTCTCTTGAAGAGAAGCAGTGAGGGGCTCTGTCTGACATGGACTGGGATTCTATTCCAGAGTGATGGGAGCCTCTGGGTTATAAATCTGTCCCTCCAGCATGTTCTATTAATTTCTGTGCTGAGGTTTAAGCCCCTCGAGCGCGTAGCTCTAAGGGATTTGGATTTTCTGAGATGGAGCATGTCCATTAAATCTGGGTTTGACATGGCTTTATACGTCAGGCACAGGTCGCCTCTGAGTAGGCGGTATGCAACTGAGTATAGCTGGAGTTTCTTTAACCGGGCAGCATAGGTCATCTGTTTGAGTCCCTTGATCCTCTTGGTGAGGTACTTTTGTGGTCTTTCCAGTTGCTGCAGGTGTCGGGTAAGGTACATCCCAAATGGGGCATTGTATTATATTGTGGGCCTGATGAGTGATGAGTAGAGGGGCACAATGACCTCTCTTGATCTAGATGTGAACCCTTTCATGATAAGGTGGGCTATATAGAAGGTCTTTCTAACCACTTTGGCGACGTGATTGTCAAAGGAAAGATTGCTATCCATTGGGGCCCCAAATCCCTAATTACTTCTTCCGTGCTTAATGGATTACCACCTATGTGGTAATTTGTGGGCAGTTTGTTTTTCCCAAAGGGGAAGACTATGCACTTTTTGGCATTTAGCTTTAGGCCATGGTTCTGCCACCAGTTATCCGTCTCTGTGAGACCCTTTTAGATGATGTCTGTGTCAGTTGGCGAGTCGATTATGGCACCCAGTTTGCAGTCGTCTGCGAACTCGGTCAGCCATAGTCCTCCAGTGTTAGCCTGTACCTCAGAGAAATATATACCGAACAAGAGAGGTCCCAGGACTGAGCCTTGTGGGACGCCACTAGTAACTGGTTTAGAGTCTGACATGGCTTCCGCAATTCTGACCATGTGGGTTCTATCCTTGAGCCAGTTTGCAACCCATCTTATGACATAGGGGTTGATATTTAAGCTGGAGAACTTATTTATGATGCCCGAGTGGGGTATTCTGTCAAAGGCTTTTGCGAGGTCCAAGTAGGCTGTGTGGACTACCTTCCCTTCATCTATGGTCTTGGTGACTGTTTCAAAGAAGTCAACCAGGTTCAGGAGGCAGGATCTGCCCTTAACAAAGCCAAATTGGGTAGGATCCAGCGTCTGCAGGTCCCCAATGTCTTTGTTTATGAGCTCCATGATGGTCCGCTCCATAGCTTTGCAGACCAGGCTAGTCAAACTTATGGGACGATAGTTTCCAGGGTCCGTTGAGGCACCGCCTTTGTGGAGTGGGACCACTGTTGCTGTATGCCATTCCTTGGGTACATATCCTGTACTAAGGCTGAGGTTGAACAGTAACTTTATATGAGGTTTTAGCTCTTCTTGGAGCTTGTGTAGGACGCAGCCCAGGACACTGTCCGGTCCCATTGATGCTGTGTCTTTTGCCTTGGAGAGGGCAGCTCTCACCTGAGCATCTGAGATGTCAGGGAGGCAACTCTCTGCTGGGATAGATATTTGCTCTTTTGGGGGGAAGGGGGGGAGAAGTTTGCACTGAACCTGTCTGCCAGGATGTATGGCTATGTCTGTGGGTTCAGTGTATTTTTTGTCATTTTGGATTAACTCTGAACATATCTGGGAGTTGCCACCCAGGTTTCTAACATAACTAAAGAAGGCCTTGTGATTATCTTTGGTGTCCTGTGCAATTTTTCTCTCGAAGCTGGCCTTGGATAATTTTATGAGGGACCGTAGATTTTTGCTAGTACTGATCAGAGATGCCTTCCCTTTTAGGGATTTAGCTCTATCATGTAGTAGCTTCCTCCTTTTGTTGTAAAGCTTATTTATGGCTGGGGTCCACCAGATTGGACGCCTGCCTTTGGAGGATTGGGTCTTGGTTTTATTTGGGATTGCATGATCCATGCATTCCTGAAGGTGTCCATAGAATGCGTTTATAAAGATTTCTGCAGTTTGGGCCGTAGTTTCTGCTGGCCCGGGGGCTTTGAAGGAAGTCACTTCGGTTTTGAGAAGTGTGAAGTTAGCTTTTGAGAAATTTTTCACTGTGGTTTTCTGGGCTGGGGGTGGGGTCAGAATGTGGATGTCCAGTGAGATTAATTTATGGTCCGATCTTACCAATGAGGGGTATACTTCTGGTGTGGAGCATAGAGTCCCCATGTTGGTGATGATCAGGTCTAGTATGTTTTACCCTCTTGTGGGAGTGGTGACTAGTTGTTCCATAGCATTTGAGTTTATAAATTCAAGGAACCTTTGGGCTAGGGCGTTGGGGCTTGAGTAATGCTCCCAGTCTATGTTTGGGTAGTTGAAATCACCCAGTATAATGGTGTTTGGAGAGGCCTTCATATTCTCCAGTGTTTTCAGGAAGGCCGAGTGAGGTTCCTGAGTTTGGGAAGGTGGTCTGTAGCAGGCTATAAACTGAAAGGTAGTTTTGCCCACTGTTAGTTGCACATGGATGGTCTCTGCTGCTTCATGCAGTGCCACTAACCTGGAGGTGTGAGTATCTTTGATGAATATGGATACTCCCCCTCCTTTTGTGGTTCGGTCCGAGTTTTGGGGCCGAAAAGCATGGTATGAGGTATAGCCTGGTAGTGCTGGGGTGCTCTCGGGAGCCTTGAACCAGGTTTATGTAACTGCACAGATGTCGATATTCTCCATACTGAGGAGAGCTTCAAGTGCGTGCATCTTGAGGTTTAGACTTCTGGCGTTGAATAGCGTTACCCTTAGTTTCTTTTTCCCTGTGTTATCTATGGAGGTGGGTTTGTCCTTTGAGCCTTGCCTAAAAAGGCACTATGGGGGTGGCAAGAGCCTTTGCCAGTATCCGAAAGCCCAGGGGTGACAGGTGCAATCCATCCCTAGCGAAGCAACGTGACTTGTCGAGCATGTCATCCCAGGCTGACAGACACTGGATCCCCTTTGAATGACACCAATACTTTAGCCAATTGTTAAAATCGATCATTTTGTCTTTATACTGTGGCATCATTCTTGGTGAGGGTAAGATGCTACTCAAGGTCAGGGTCATACCGGCCTGGGCTACATGATCAGAGAGCTCCTCTGTGTCTCTTTTCATGTAGTCCAGGGAGGTTCTATGTTTCATAAAACAAAGCATTTGAAATTAGAAGAAATTCATTCATTTGTCCTTTAGTTTCTTAGTTTTGTTTGTTTCTTCTTTCACAGACCATCCATTTTTTTTGTTGCCCGTTTCTTCAAATTTCTTCTACGTCCGACAGTGTTTTCTTCTTTTGGATAAATTCTACTGCTTCTTGTAGGGAATCAAAGATGTTCACTCCTTCTGGCAAGGTGATTTTTTATTCTTGCAGGAAAAAGAATTTGAGCTTTAAAATTTGCTTTTTCGAGGACTTAATTAGTGGCACACACTCATTTCTTCTGGATATGACTGTAGAGGTGTAGTCATTGTCAAAACAAATAACTTTTTCACTCATCTTGATAGGGGAATTAGTCCGAGCTGATTTCAGCACTAAGTCCTTGTCTTGCAAGGAAAGAAATCTAACTATTACAGACCTGGAGTTAGATGAACTCAGAGATGAAGCTGGATTTGCCAGGGACTGGTGAACCCTCTCATTTCCAAAAGAGAGGGATTCAGGCATGTTTAATGCTGATGAAAACCACTTATTGAGGAATTGAATCATGTTAGCACCCTCTTCTTTCTCAGGAATTCCATATATTCTTATGTTATTCCTCCTTGATCTATTTTCAAGGTCTTCCATTTTCTCAATCAGCCTGTTTTTTTGTTTCAGAAGAAATTCATTGTGATGTTCATTTTCTGTCACTCTAGTATCTAGGTCAGTCACTGTTTCCTCTAAGGCAACGAATCTGTTTAGATTGTTTTTTTTTACTATTCCATTTAGAAGTTCCAGTTGTTTACTGCATTCTTGTTTGATAATGTCCATTTTGTTTTCGAATTTGTCCATTTTTAGTGACAGTTCTTGGATGTTTGTTATTAGATGTAGTTCTTTCTTCACTGCACTCTCCTGGTGTGGGTTCTTCCAGTTGCTCATCTTGAGATCTCCAGTAGAAAACTTCTTGACAGGAATAATTAAAGAATTCTCTTGACTCTGTATTAAGATTTAGAAAATAATAAAGAGTCTAAGGTAATCTAACTTTTAGTATACTTTTAGTTAGATTTTTCAAAAAATTAAAGTATATTTCCTGTCAGGATATTAAAATCTAAGCAGAGCTATGGATTTCTGCTGCTATCAGACGGGCATCTTGGCCACGCCCCCAAGATGTTTCTGATTATTGTTTCTAACTAGATGTTTTAGACTCTTTGTTTAGATACATTTAAACATTAATACAGTACATTAATGGTGTTTTATAGATAGCTAAATATGAAGAAACTAAATATCTAGGAATTACTTTCTTCCAGAGCAACAAGGAATTTTACCAGCATAACATAACTCTTAAATGGCAAAGCATAATAAAAGGCTGTAAAAGGTGGAATAACCTTAAGCTACCATTTCTGGCCAAAGTATCAATAATAAAAATGAATATTTTACCTAGACTAACATATATATTCATGACATCACAGATAACTATACATAATACATTTTTCAAACAAATTCATAACTTCCTAGCAAAATTCATATGGGAACCCCAAAAAAACAGAATCTGGTATCAGAAACTAACACTTCCCAAAAGCAAAGAGGGTTTAAACCTGCCAGATTTTAAAACGTGTTATTCTATTATCAACACTAACAGTATATTGAGAATAACAAAACATAACCAGACAATGAAAACTTGGTCACCTCCTTGGGTGACAACATTCTACAGGCACATTAAAGCACTAGGCATCAATCCCAAAGTACTTCCCTTTTTAAACAAAAAAGATTTACAAACCTATAACATTATAGATCCCTTAAAACAGTCTATAAATATAACACAAAATTTACAAATATAACACAAAAACTCTTTTAATAATTTGCACAATTGAGTGTTTAGAGATGATAGGGATGACTTTAAATAAAGAAAAAAATAAAGGTTTAGGTGATGCAGTAAAGATCAGGAATATATATATATTTACAATGAATTAAATTTCTGTGTTAAGTATAAAATTTGAGAATAAAGATATAAGTAGAATTTAGTGGGAAAACAATAGACGAAATAATGCAAATGTCTTTTCTGGAGAACATATAAATTATCATTCAGAAAAAGGCTTATCTGATAAATTCACTACTGATGGGGAAAATAGTATACTTTACAAGTGTATTTATGTTGCCAACAGTATTTGAAAAGGAATTATTGCAGATAATGTTTTCATTTATATGGGGCTGTAGATTAAACCCAGTAAAAAGAAAAGGTTTGTATATGAATAAAGAAGAAGATTTAGAGTTAGTTAACCCACTGATATATGTTGTTTCATTAAATTTGTACAAAGTGTTAAAAAGGATAAATGAAAAAGATGACAGATTAGCAGTAAAACTCTATAAATATAAGTATGATAAATGTTGGGGTATGGTAAAAAAGAGTAAAGGAGAATATATATATATATATATATATATATATATATATATATATATATATAACATACCAAACATGTCCAGCACTATAGTAAAGAAAAAGTAGTCGGCCGTTTTGGAAAAAAGGCTTTATTAAGCCAAAAAAACAGTCTGCCCCACAGACCGGTTTCGCTCTAACTGAGCGTCATCAGTGTGATACAGCAGTATAAGCACACCACGCATATATGCGTGAGTCCACATTCACATTTTGTCTCTCTTAAAGAGATACACAGCAAATACAGTTTAAAGTGAAAAAAACAATCTAAAGTGAAAAAACCAATATTGCAGTGTTTAAACCATTTTCAAACTGATGCCAAAAAATGTTAAATGATATACATTTTACATTTAATACAATAATATCATTCATCACACATTAAAGAGGCCCCCCAAGAAAACATATATAATAAATAGATGTATCTAAATATTATACTAATATTAAACCCAAGACTAGAGCACCCTTGCAAGGACACTTACACCAATACATATGTCTGCACAAATAAACCAAAGTAAATACTTAATCATAATAGTTATTATATGCAGAAATACATACTAATATTGCAAGAATTGTATATATATATATATGTGTGTATATGCGTACAATAATACGCACACACACAAACACACATGTACATACATATACACACACACATATCTCCATATTTTTATATATAGAGAAAATATATACCAAAAACCAATAGAAATAACCTGAAACCTAATAAACTAGAGAATGAGATAGTTACCAATGGTCATTCAGACCTGGCTTGAATAAAGCACCTAAATTTACTATCCATCTACGTTCTTTATTACTTAGTACCTTATGTTTAAGTGCATCCCCTTTAACCATGTCATTCACTTTATCTATACCAACAAAAACAAAATGAGCTGTAGGATGATTTAAAATGTGCTTGTATAATGCACTTCTCATCCTCTTACATTTTATATCACTAAGATGGGTGGCAATCCTTTGTTTTAGATGACAAGAAGTCTGTCCAATATAAAAAGAACCACATCTACACAAAGCCATATATACCACCCATGATGTACTACATGTGACAAAACATTTAATGTCATATACCTTACTAGTGTTGCAGTAGTGAATGCAATGCCTTAATTTCATTGTTAAAGTCCTCCAAAGCGCTACACATACTGGGGAACAGGTTCTTGATGTCAATAGTGACCATGAGCAATTTAGGTGAAAATTTAGTCATTGGGATACTTCTCAAAAAGTCCCATGAATCTTTACACACATAATCCAGTAATGGTAGAAACTGTTTCGTTATGTGATCAATAAATTTACCCAGGGGCTCAGTTACCCCTCCTGCACCTGCTACTATCGGCCTGAACACCAGAGGATCAATTCCTTTGTGAATTTTAGGGATGCCAAACACCACCAGAATTTTGGGCTTGTTCACGTGGAGATAATTGTATAGTCTTTCATTTATGGCCCCTTGTAATAAGTAATCCGAAAGTGAAAATTTAATTTTAGAGACAGCAATGTTATACTCATTCCGAGAGACCATAGTGTACTGTTCATCATTTTGCAACATAACGTGCAAGTAAGTTTCATAGTTAGAGTCATACATAAGTACAACACCCCACCCTTATCCGACTTCATAATCCTAATACCTTCTTTTCTCAAAAGTCCAACAAATTCCTGCTCAGCAGGGCTGGTGTTGTCATCCTTCTTATTTGTTTCTTTAATAGGAAGCCTTCTAAAATCATATTCAACCAAATCCTCAAAGACTTTGACCACCGGGTGTGTGGGGGTTAAAAGTGCTTGCTGTACTAGCCCTGCATAAGTGTGTGGTTTATCCCGTTCCCCAGTATTCCACATGATGTTGGCCTTGATTGGTTTGGAGATTTTTTCAGCATTGAGACCAACAGGCAACAACTTGACCAATTTGGTTGTGGAATTAATGAGGATGGTGCTTGACAACAATTTCATTTTCCACAATGGGGAAATATTTAAACAACGCAAGGGAGGCGGCCATGGGGACCTTCGCCACCATCTATGCTAATGTGGTACTTCATAGATGGGAACACAGGTTTATTTTCGTTGCACCCTGGGAACAGCATTTGCTCTATTATCGTAGATACCTAGATGACATCTGCATTCTTTGGAGAGGAACACAGGAAGACCTTACTATTTTTAACTTATATTAACACCACTACTAGCTTTCGCTTTACACACTCTGTCAGTGACACTGAACTCCACTATTTGGATGTCACCCTCTACAAAGATTACACAATTGGAGGGTTCCAATCAAAAATTTACCGGAAGCCCACTTTCTCCAACTCGTTACTGCATTACCAAAGTCTACACCCCTTTTCAGAAAAAGGAATAGTCAAGGGCAACTAATCAGGGCCTCCAGGATGTGTAGCGCTTTGGAGGACTTTAACAATGAAATTAAGGCATTGCATTCCATGTTTTTGGAACGTGGTTATCCCCATGACCTGCTTGAAACATTGACAGCGGAGGTAAGGGCATTGAGTTTTTTCATTTTAGGACCCTACAGCTGGGGTTTTCAAGATAAGATGAACACTCAGCTGGCTACCCTTAACTCCATAGCCAACTCCTCCATGCGCCTCCTTTCTATGCGCTGATGGAGCGGAGCCCAGGGACAGGTGTGGCCTTACGTAGGCATGCCTGGATCCCTATGAAATTTTTTGGCCCCCTTTTAAAGGGCGTCTTTCACTAATTCCCGTTTGATGGATCATCTCTTTTGGTCCTCAAGTGAAAGAAACCTTGACTAGGTGCGAGACTGATGGCAAGACTCTTTCTGCCGCGAGTCCGTTTTCTACTCCTTCTAGGCCTTACCCCAAAGGCCAGAAAAGTGGGAAAATGTGGTTCCGTAAACAATCTCAAGGGACTTGCCTGCGACAAAGTCGTTGCCCCGCCAGAGGCAGAGGGGGGAATAACAATGGTAGAGCCCCCCTGAGGCAGGGGTCCAGAACCAGGGCAATCGAAGCCTTCTCTGATAAGCCCTTTCAGCATCCCTGAGGTGTTGCGCGACTGTCCCCCCTCCGGGGCAGTGGGGGGAAGATTGTCACTGTACCCAGAACCCTGCCTACCCCTGACTCAAGACAAATGGGTACAGTCCATCATTTCGAAGGCTATTCTATCCCTTTCTTGCATTCCAAACCAATCAAAAAATCCCTTCCAGATGTTCCCCCGCTCAAAGGGATCTAGCGTTTGGAAATTTCAAAGCTGCTTGCAAAAGAGCAATTCAGCCAGTTCCAGCAGACCAGCAAGGATCCGGAATCTACTCAAGGTTCTTTTTAGTTCCAAAGAAAACAGGGGACTGGAGACCAATTTTGGATCTCAGTATCTTGAACAGATCAGTCAAGAAAACAAGATTTCGGATGGTCACGCTGCAGTCCATCCTTCCCCTATTGGGAAAAGGAAACTGGATGTGCTCTATAGACCTTCAGGATGCACTATCACATAAAATGAACAGGCTCCAGAAGATTCCTCCGCTTCAGGCTGGGAACCAGTCATTTTCAATTCAGGGCCCTGCCCTTTGGTCTCACCACTCCCCCCGGTGTTTACCAAATGCATGGCAGTGGTAGCTTCTCACCTGAGCGACAAGGATTCCAGGTGTTTCCATATTTGGACGACTGGCTCCTCACAGCTCCCACCAAGCATCTCCTTCTGATGGCCAGGATTACACTTTTCGCATTTGTCAAAAGTTAGGCATTTCAATAAATTGCGAAAAGTCTGTTTTGTCGCCTTGTCGTACTATTACTTTCATAGGCAAATCTAGACACAGTAACATGTCTGCAGGCTAACAGATCAGAGAATAACAGACATACACAACTGGTCTCACTCCTTTTCAACAACAACAGAATCAAAGCCAGGTTAGTTCTGAAAGTGTTGGGAATTATGGCGGCCATACCTCTGTTTCCATTAGCCAGATTCCACATGCAAATCCTTCAATGGATGCTCTTTACACAATGGTCATACCAGCAACTTCCAATGTCCCACACCATTATGATCACGCAGGCGAGAAATCATCTCATGTGGTGGATGTCTTCCCCTCAGCTCTTGTTGGGAAGACCCTTTGTTCCTCCCCCTCCAGTTGCTACTCTGACAACGGACGCCTCCCTGATCGGGTGGGGGGGCATTATCAGGGCAGGACGGTCCAGGGCACATGGCAACCAGACGAATGCCACTTGCACATAAATGTTCTGGAGATGAGAGCAGTGCTTTTAGCGTTGCAAGCCCTTCAAGACTCTCTTCCCTTGGGAACGATTGCAATCCAGACAGACAATATGTCTGTAGTGTGGTACATCAACAAACAAGGCGGAACCAGGTCCTACCCCCTGTGTCGTTGTGGCAATGGGCGATTTCTTCTCAGCGGTTTCTGATAGCAACGCACATCCCCGGGAAGTCCAATCAAATCGCGGACAAATTGCGCAAAAAAAACTTTTTTGAAGTATTTCATAGTGGTACCTTCCGAGTCTTTCATCCAACAAAGTGCAAGTATTTCATACATCCCACCACCCTTATCCGGCTTCATAATCCTAATACCTTCCTTTCTCAAAAGTCCAACAAATTCCAACTCAGCAAAACTAGTGTTGTCATTTTTCTTGCTTGTTTCTTTAATAGGAAGCCTTCTAAAATCATGTTCAACTAAATCCTCAAAGACTTTGACCACCGGGTGTGTGGGGGGGGGTTAAAAGTGCTTGCTGTACTTAGCCCTGCATAAGTGTGTGGTTTATCCCGTTCCCCAGTATTCCACATGATGTTGGCCTTGATTGGTTTGGAGATTTTTTCAGCATTGAGACCAACTTAGGCAACAACTTGACCAATTTGGTTGTGGAATTAATGAGGATGGTGCTTGACAACAATTTCATTTTCCACAATGGGGAAATATTTAAACAACGCAAGGGAGCGGCCATGGGGACCTCCTGCGCCACCATCTATGCGAATGTGGTACTTCATAGATGGGAACACAGGTTTATTTTCGTTGCACCCTGGGAACAGCATTTGCTCTATTATCGTAGATACCTAGATGACATCTGCATTCTTTGGAGAGGAACACAGGAAGACCTTACTAGTTTTTTAACTTATATTAACACCACTACTAGCTTTCTTCGCTTTACACACTCTGTCAGTGACACTGAACTCCACTATTTGGATGTCACCCTCTACAAAGATTACACAATTGGAGGGTTCCAATCAAAAATTTACCGGAAGCCCACTTTTTCCAACTCGTTACTGCATTACCAAAGTCTACACCCCTTTTTTCAGAAAAAAGGAATAGTCAAGGGGCAACTAATCAGGGCCTCCAGGATGTGTAGCGCTTTGGAGGACTTTAACAATGAAATTAAGGCATTGCATTCCATGTTTTTGGAACGTGGTTATCCCCATGACCTGCTTGAAACATTGACAGCGGAGGTAAGGGCATTGAGGGATTCTTCTTATGCGCCACTTCTTGGTAAAGGCTTGTCTACTTCAGTTTCATTGCCAGTACCCGGTGCACAGCACACAGGGAAAGAATTCGTCTACACATATTGTAGTAATGCCTTTGAGATAGAAAGGGTGATCTCAAAATATTGGTCAATATTAGCACTACATGACGACTTTAAACATTCGCTCCCCACTAAACCGAAATTTATTAGAAAGAGGGGTACTAACTTTAAAGAGCTTTTTGAGAGGAGATCCCACATTAAAGAAAGTAAGCAACGGGTACAGACAGGGACACGTAAATGTGGGGCCTGTGGTCAGTGTCACGCAATTTTGAACAAACCTGTCTTATACCTCGAATCCAGGAAATTCAACTTCCAACCGCATGGTTATTTTTCTTGCGGTTCCAAGGGGGTGGTATATTTGGGCTTCTGCACAACTTGCTCAAGCTTCTACGTAGGGAAAACAGAAAGGGAACTAAGAAAAAGGCTTTACGAGCACTTTTATGACATAGGAAGAAAAAAAGAAACAAATGCATTTTTTAAGCATTCCCTCACTTGTCCCAATTTGAATTTAAAATTTATGGTGCTTGAGCAAGTCCCCCTCGATCCTAGGGGTGGTGATTGGGAGGCCACCCTGGAATACAGGGAACTTATATGGCAGTTGAGGCTTGATGCAGGGAAACCACCCGGTTTGAATGACAACATAAGTATTAGTTCTGTACTAAGGTTAAGAAGGGCAAGATTATAAGCTATGTTTATTTAGGGTTCCTTTTATTGTTATAGCTTACTGAATTCTTGGACAGGGTGGTCTGTTGTTTTTGATATAAAGACCAGTAATGCATTTTTTAGAATTACCACTTATACATTATTCATTACTGCATCTGGTCTTTATTCAAAATGTACTCAATATTGTACTAATTGATTGTCTTAAAACATTTAACGATCTTGGCATTTAAAGTAAGTCCATAATTTAATTTTGGGCAATTTGATTGATTTAGTGCATTTTTATGAAGTGCAACATGTGATTTAATGCATTTTATTGATTTTAATTGATTTTAGAGTATTATGAAGGTTTTGGTTCCCCTTAAACCCCCTTGGAAAATTAATCCAAAGACAAAGTTTTAGGGGTCTCCCAAAAAAGGCGGAACCGGGTTACCCCGGCGGGGGCGGGGCATTTTTTCCCGGTTTCAAGCAAAATGGAAGTCCTAAAATGGGACAAGTTCAGGTTCCTTTTACGATGGTCCTAAAGTTTTGGGGGAATTTTTCTAAGGGGGTCATTGCTGCATTTTTGCCCCCCCCCAAAAAGCAAGGCGGTTTTTCCCTCTACCCCCTTTTAAACCCCCCCAGAACGTACCAATTTTGGGCCCCGGGATTCGAGTTTTCCCCCCCCCACAATTCTAAATTACAAAACATTCAAAGGGCCCTTTGCCCCATTTTTACGGGCCTACTTGGGGTTCCCCTTTCACATCAATTTCTTTGAGGCCTTCATTGGCCTACCAGATTTTTTATCCACACTTTTTTCCGCCCCCCCTTTAACCTCATGTTGGTTTCCCTCCTTCCAACCTTGGGCCCTTTTCTCCTCGTTGGTATTTTGAACCCCTTTTCCCCCGGGGGGGTTTTTTGGGGGGAAACGCCACTTTTGGGCCAAGGAAGGCATGATTTTTATGTTCCCTAAAGGGGGCCTTGTTTTTAGCTAACCCTTTTCCCAGATTCTCCCTTTTACCTTAAAGAAATTTGGGCGTATTTCTAACCAGGGGACGGTCTCCTTTGCCCCCAAAGCTTTCAAATTTTTTAAAGGGGTTTTTTTCTTCTCAGTCCTAAAAGAAACCCCTTCCCGGGACCAAAATTTTAGCTTTTTTTTGACTTCCCCTTGCCTCCCCCCTTGTTCTTTAAAAGCTTTGGAAGATTTTTTCGGTGAAACTTGCAAAAAAATTTCAAATTTCCAACCAGCGTCGATTTATCTTTTTTCCAAAAAAACGGGGACCACGAACCCCCGTTTTTTTTGCCGGATTCCCCGGAAAACAAACCTTCCTCCCTTCTTTTTCCAGAATTTTCCAAAGGCTAAAAAAAATTTCAGGGCTAATGCTCGCAGTTGGGTCTTTTTAAAAAAAACAATTAGAAAATCTGACCAGTGTTTTTCCATCAGGGCAAAAGGGTTTTCTTTCAAATTTTTTTCTGTCTCATTCATTTCCCGTTTTAAATTAAACACCGTCCAAAAAATAACCCCTTCCAAATTTTCTATTTTTATTAAACGCTCCTATTGCCCAGGAGGGGGGGTCTTCCCCTTTTCTTTTCCATTTTTGGGTTTAGCTTCTCATGAGTAACTTTTTCCAGTTCTGGAGCTTTCCTTACCAGGGAAATCTGGGGCGCTATCCACAAGTGAAGGCTGAAATTCTTAAAGATTTCTTAAAACCTTCCTGATTTTTTTTCCCTTCTTCTTGCCCCCCCCTTCCCCTGGCCTCGCCTAAATTGTATTGGACCTCTCTTTCTAACCTTTTCTTGGGCAATTTTTCTTTTTTCCCTGAATCGGGTGTGGACCCTTTTCTTGTTATAAGGGGATCTTTTAAATTTTTTCTTTTGGGGGGGGTTTAGTTTACAAACAATCGGGGTAACCTCCCTGCTTGGGGGGGATATAAGGGGCCTGACAAAATTTCCAGTTTTAGGGCGGGGGGGGGAACCCCACCAAAAGAAAACAAAAGGGGCCTCAGGGAGAGGAAGAACTAATTCATACATTATAGATCCAAAAACATCAAAAAAATTCCTTTAAAATTAACACAAAAATTTTTTTTAATAACCCAAAATTAAGGGGGTGGGATCTTTAAAAAAAAAAAAGGTTTATGACATGTCGGGTTTAAAAATTTTTACTAATTAAATTTCTTTTAAGAAAAAAAAATTGGGGGTAAAGAATAAGTAAATTTGAAAAAATGGGGAAATTCTGCCGGAAAATTAAAAATTTTCTTTCAGAAAAAGGCTTTTTGAAAATTACATGGGGGGGAAAATAGTTTTTTCAATTTATTTAGTTGCCCTTTTGGGTTTTGCAAAATTTTTTTTTTGGGGGCTGGAAAACCCCAGAAAAGGGTTTGAAATTTAAAAAAATTTAAATTAGCCCCCCCTGATATTTTGTTTCAAAATTTGTACTTTGGTAAAAAAAAGGACGTTAAAAAAAATCAAAAAAATTAATAGTTGGGGGGGGTAAAAAGGTGGGGAAATTTAATTTAATATAAAAAAAATTTTAAAAATTTTTAAAATTTAAATTTAAGTTTTTTTTTTTTCCCCCCCGAATTTTAAAGGTTTTTAAATTGAAATTTTTATTTTTTTAAATAACTTTAAAAGTTTAAAACAAATTTAAAATACAAATTAAATAATGGGAAATAGTGTTGGGGTTGGAAAAAAAATTAAAAAAGAAAATTTTGGGTTTAATTTTTAAAGAATAGATAATATATTTTAAAGAAAATTTCGTTTTTGGTTATTTTTTTTAAAGGTTAGAAATTTGAAACTTTAGTCAATCCCTTTGTTTTTCTGAACCTTTATCCTTTTAAAAACCATGTTAAATAAAATGTATATTAGATTAATCCACAGTATTTTAAGATATTGCAGTTATGTTTTCATAGGCTTTTAAAACCCTTAAGAAAGTTTTTAAAGAAAGGAGAAAATTTTTTCCGGGTTTTTTCATTTATGAAAGTTTAAGATTATGAAGATTGCCGTTGGGTTTTATTTTTTTTAAGAATGTTTTGAATTTAAAGATAAGTTTTAATAATAATTTTAAATTTTTAAATATTGTAATAGATCCTTCCCTTGCTAACTTTTCCAGGCAACTGGAATGCTTCTTCATGCCTCCAAATGTAGTTTTAGTTTATTCAAAAAAGTAGACAAGTAGAAAAGACAAATCCAAACTTATTCAAAAAAGTAGACAATTAGAAAAGACAAATCCAAACAAGCGCTTTCGCTCGGAATATTCCGAGCTTTTTCAAGTAAAAACAATGAGATGTTCTGAGACCTTTACTTAAGTAGTGCTTGAGTAAATTAGTTAATTAATGTGGTCATTAGATTGTTAAAAGAACAGTACATACTTTAAACTTCAGAATAATCTAAAATCAATTAAAATCAATAAAATACATTAAATCACATGTTGCACTTCATAAAAAATGCACTAAATAAATCAAATTGCCCAAAATTAGATTGTGGGCTTACTTTAAGTGCCAAGATCATTAAATATTTTAAGTCAATTCATTAGAACAATGTTAAATACATTTTAAATAAAAACCAGATGCAGTAATAAATAATACACAAGTGATAGTTCTAAAAAATGCCTTACTGATTTTTTATCAAAAACAACAGACCACCCTACCCAAGGATTCAGTAAGCTACAACAGTAAAAGGAGCCCTAATAAACTTAGCCTATAGTCTTGCCCTTCTTAACCTTAGTACAGAATTAATACTTATATTATCATTCAAACCGGGTGGTTTCCCTGCGTCAAGCCTCAACTGCCATATAAGTTCCCTATATTCCAAGGTGGCCTCCCAGTCGCCACCCCTGGGATCCGGGGAAACTTGTTCAAGCACCATAAACTTTAAATTCAAATTGAGACAAGTGAGGGAATGCTTAAAAAACGCATTGGTTTCTTTTTTTCTTCCTATATCATAAAAGTGCTCATAGAGCCTTTTTCTTAGTTCCCTCTCCGTTTTCCCTACAAAAAAAGCTTGAGCAGGTTGTGCAGAAGCCCAAATATACCACTCCCTTAGAACCACAAGAAAAATAACCATGCGGTTGAAGTTTGAATTTCCTAGATTCAAGGTACAAGACAGGTTTATCCAAAATTGCGTGACACTGACCACAGGCCCCACATTTACGAGTCCCTGTCTGTATCCGTTGTTTACTTTCTTTAACCTGGGATCTCCTCTCAAAAAGCTCTTTAAAATTAGTACCCCTCTTTCTAATAAATTTTGGTTTAATGGGGAGCGAGTGTTTAAAGTTGTCATGCAGTGCTAAAATTGACCAATATTTTGAAATCACCCTCTCTATCTCAAAGGCATTACTACAGTATGTGTGGACAAATTCTTTCCCTGTGTACTGTGCACCGGGTAATGGCAATAAAACTGGTGTAGACAAGCCTTTACCAAGAAGCGGCGCATAAGAAGAATCCCTCAATGCCCTTACCTCCGCTGTCAATGTTTCAAGCAGGTCATGGGGATAACTATGTTCTAAAAACATGGAATGCAATGCCTTAATTTCATTGTTAAAGTCCTCCAAAGCGCTACACATACTGGGGAACAGGTTCTTGATGTCAATAGTGACCATGAGCAATTTAGGTGAAAATTTAGTCATTGGGATACTTCTCAAAAAGTCCCATGAATCTTTACACACATAATCCAGTAATGGTAGAAACTGTTTCGTTATGTGATCAATAAATTTACCCAGGGGCTCAGTTACCCCTCCTGCACCTGCTACTATCGGCCTGAACACCAGAGGATCAATTCCTTTGTGAATTTTGGGGATGCCAAACATTACCGGAATTTTGGGCTTGTTCACGTAGAGATAGTTGGATAGTCTCTCGTTTATGGCCCCTTGTAGTAAATAATCTGAAAGTGAATATTTCATTTTAGAGACAGCAATGTTGTACTCATTCCGAGAGACCATAGTGTACTGTTCATCATTTTGCAACATAACGTGCAAGTAAGTTTCATAGTTAGAGTCATACATAAGTACAACACCCCCACCCTTATCCGGCTTCATAATCCTAATACCTTCCTTTCTCAAAAGTCCAACAAATTCCAACTCAGCAAAACTAGTGTTGTCATTTTTCTTGCTTGTTTCTTTAATAGGAAGCCTTCTAAAATCATGTTCAACTAAATCCTCAAAGACTTTGACCACCGGGTGTGGGGGGGGGGGGTTAAAAGTGCTTGCTGTACTTAGCCCTGCATAAGTGTGTGGTTTATCCCGTTCCCCAGTATTCCACATGATGTTGGCCTTGATTGGTTTGGAGATTTTTTCAGCATTGAGACCAACTTAGGCAACAACTTGACCAATTTGGTTGTGGAATTAATGAGGATGGTGCTTGACAACAATTTCATTTTCCATAATGGGGAAATATTTAATCAGCGTAAAGGAGTGGCCATGGGGGCCTCCTGCGCCACCATCTATGCAAATGTGGTACTTCATAGATGGGAACACAGGTTCATTTTTGTTGCACCCTGGGAACAGCATTTGCTCTTTTATCGTAGATACCTAGATGACATCTGTATTCTTTGGGGAGGAACACAGGAAGATCTTACTAGTTTTTTAAATTACATTAACACCACTACTAGTTTTCTTCATTTTACGCACTCTGTCAGTGACACTGAACTCCACTACTTGGATGTCACCCTTTACAAAGACTATACAACTGAAGGGTTTCTATCAAAAATCTTCCGGAAGCCCACTTTTTCCAACTCATTACTGCACTATCAAAATTTTTACCCCCCCTTTTTTCAGAAAAAAGGAATAGTCAAGGGGCAACTAATCAGGACCTCCAGGATGTGTAGCGCTTTGGAGGACTTTAACAATGAAATTAAGGCATTGCATTCCATGTTTTTGGAACGTGGTTATCCCCATGACCTGCTTGAAACATTGACAGCGGAGGTAAGGGCATTGAGGGATTCTTCTTATGTGCCACTTCTTGGTAAAGGCTTGTCTACACCACTTTTATTGCCATTACAGTACACAGGGAAAGAATTTGTCTACACATACTGTAGTAATGCCTTTGAGATAGAGAGGGTGATTTCAAAATATTGGTCAATTTTAGCACTGCATGACGACTTTAAACACTCGCTCCCCATTAAACCAAAATATATTAGAAAGAGGGGTACTAATTTTAAAGAGCTTTTTGAGAGGAGATCCCAGGTTAAAGAAAGTAAACAACGGGTACAGACAGGGACTTGTAAATGTGGGGCCTGTGGTCAGTGTCACGCAATTTTGGATAAACCTGTCTTGCACCTTGAATCTAGGAAATTCAAACTTCAACAGCATGGTTATTTTTCTTGTGGTTCTAAGGGGGTGGTATATTTGGGCTTCTGCACAACCTGCTCAAGCTTTTTTGTAGGGAAAACGGAGAGGGAACTAAGAAAAAGGCTCTATGAGCACTTTTATGATATAGGAAGAAAAAAAGAAACCAATGCGTTTTTTAAGCATTCCCTCACTTGTCCCAATTTGAATTTAAAGTTTATGGTGCTTGAGCAAGTTTCCCCGGATCCCAGGGGTGGCGACTGGGAGGCCACCTTGGAATACAGGGAACTTATATGGCAGTTGAGGCTTGACGCAGGGAAACCACCCGGTTTGAATGATAATATAAGTATTAATTCTGTACTAGGGTTAAGAAGGGCAAGACTATAGGCTATGTTTATTAGGGCTCCTTTTACTGTTGTAGCTTACTGAATCCTTGGGTAGGGTGGTCTGTTGTTTTTGATAAAAAATCAGTAAGGCATTTTTTAGAACTATCATTTATGTATTATTTATTACTGCATCTGGTTTTTATTTAAAATGTATTTAACATTGTTCTAATGAATTGACTTAAAATATTTAATGATCTTGGCACTTAAAGTAAGCCCACAATCTAATTTTGGGCAATTTGATTTATTTAGTGCATTTTTTTATGAAGTGCAACATGTGATTTAATGTATTTTATTGATTTTAATTGATTTTAGATTATTCTGAAGTTTAAAGTATGTACTGTTCTTTTAACAATCTAATGACCACATTAATTAACTAATTTACTCAAGCACTACTTAAGTAAAGGTCTCAGAACATCTCACTGTTTTTACTTGAAAAAGCTCGGAATCTTCCGAGTGAAAGCGCTTGTTTGGATTTGTCTTTTCTACTTGTCTACTTTTTTGAATAAGTTTGGATTTGTCTTTTCTACTTGTCTACTTTTTTGAATAAACTAAAACTACATTTGGAGGCTTGAAGAAGCATTTTGTTCTGCCGAGTTGCCTGGAATTTATCTGTTTGAGAGTACCACATTATCCCTTTTTAAGCACAACCTTGATAACTGGATGGGAAACAGAAAATACACCCCTGGGATTCCACCTGTGTCCCTGCTGGACAGGGGCTTTGGGTACCGACTTGGCTAAATATGGGCTAAACTCTTGGCTAGACTTATAAGGGCCTCATGGCCAATAGCCTAGTAACTTCCTATGATCGTATGAGACTGATTCCTCTCTCACCTTTCTTTCCTTCTGACTTTTCTTTTTCTGCTAACTTCAGGGGCTTCCTCAGATCTTCTTGTTTTGTTGTTGCATTTTCCCAGTGTGAACATTAAAGAAGCAGTGGAGCCACTTAACAGTAAATCACTTTTAACACCACTTTTTGTCAGCACAAACCTTTAAGATAAATAGTAACACACATACTATAAGCAAGAGTGTTTCTATTTTCCTGGCAGTTGGTGATCAAGTCCAGACACTGTTACCTATTGTAAAAAAAAAAAAAGTTATGAATATCTACTGGGGCAGCAACTTGTTACATAACTGAATACTTACTGATTGGATTTATTCTCCGATCTGTAGACTCATCAATTAATTAAGTTGCTTTTGAAGAACCCAGGGGAAGAAAAAACTTGTGTGACTTTTTCATGATGCTGATACTCATTAGCGCTTAGCAAGTCATCACTGAGTGTTGTGCGGGGTCTACTTCACTTCAATGAAATCCCATTTCACTGACATTCATTTCACTGAGACCAAATCACCTAAAGTTCACAACACTGACAACTCATTTCACTGAATCCCATTTCACTGAATTGTAAGCTATAAACAATGTGGAAGTTTGTAGAGTACTGTGAGCCAAGTAAAAGGTATATGCCCTGTACCCACTGTAGTGTGACCTGGAGTTAGTATATATAGTTAGGGGGTGCTCCCTCATGTTGGGGTGGGGGGGGGCATAGCCCCCCCTAATTAGCTTGGTTTTATATTGTCTTTTTTGTTAAAAGGATATATAAGTAGTTTTTAAGTTGTGGAGAGAGGTAGCCATTCGTTTTGTGAGTTTGTTTGTGTATGTTTTTCCATTTAGTCTTGTGAAATTTAGCATTTTAAGCTGCCGGTGAAATGAGATTCAGTGAAATGAGTTGTCATTGTTTTGAAGTTTAGGTGATTTGGTCTCAGTGAAATGAATGTCAGTGAAATGGGATTTCGGTGAAGTGAAGTAGACCCGTTCTGTGCCTGCTTTGTTTTGTTTTCAGCTGTTGTTAAAATGTTTTTGATGTGGAAATAAATTATCTCCTGCTGAGCAAAATATATCTTAATAACACATCTTTTATTTCTGCTTAGGCTGCAGAGGTGAAAATTGCAACTCCAAGATCAGCAACAACTTCCAGTCCACGAGCACCAGCAACAAAAATCCCAGCAAAAACTACACCCAGCGCTGCAGTTCATAGAGGCTCCCCTGCAGCAGGTAAGGTTGGCTTATCAAATCTGGTGCAGCAACAACAGCCCCACTTATTGCAGCACTCGCTTGTTTGCAGCTCAACTTGCATAATACATTGTTAATACCCGGTTTCTTGCAAATTGTTTTGTCCTCTTATTTTTTTTTTCCCTTGTATCTAGAAAGCACTGCATCCTGTTTGACCCTTTTGTTCCAACCTTTTGGTATTTAAAAATAGAGGGAGAAGCAAGAGCAAGGGACCACAGTTATCTTTCAGTGAGAAGTCAGGAGTGTTTTTTTTTTCATTGCAGGTAACAGCCCTTTCCCCTTCAGCCTCTCCTGCTCAGCTGGTGAACCTGGGAATATTGAGGCAATGTTACAATTGCCTCATGTACACAGACAACCCTCTCCTCCTCCCACAAAACACAAATACATGCAAGAGATGCAACTATACGGCCAAACTGGAGGCTGAGCTCTCTCAACATAGGACTGGCAAGACCAGTCAGGAGGAGAAGGTTACCACACACACTATAGACCCAGTCTCACATAGTACCATCACAACCTCAAATCATACACATAAACACACAAAGACATACTCGGAGGCTCTGATCAAAAATCTACCAAAACAGCAGAGGCCACCAAAGCAGACACCCAAACAACCACCACCTCAGAACACAACACCTGCAACACATAGACCTCACAGTCAGAGTGTCAAACAGTCACAGCCCTTAAGGTCAAACACAATGCCAGACACACTAGTCATTGGTGACTCCATAGTCAGACACACTGACGTCCCGCTCACCAGACTGAGTAAGGAGAAGGTCATAGTAAGCTGCCTGTCGGGCGCTAGAATCCGCCACATAACGCAAGCACTCAGGTCTCTCAACAGCAGGTACAAATATGACTCAGTCATTGTCCACGCTGGTGTAAACGACCTGAGACATACCTCCTTGGACTACATGAAAAGAGACATTGAGGAGCTCTCTGATTATGTAGCCCAGGCGGGTATGACCCTGACCTTGAGCAGTATCCTACCTTCACCAAGAATGATGCCACAATGCAGAGATAAGATGATCAGCTTTAACAGTTGGCTTAAACACTGGTGTCATTCAAAGGGGATCCAGTGTCTGTCTGCCTGGGATGACATGCTGGACAAGCCACGCTGCTTCGCAAGGGACGGCTTGCACCTGTCACCCCTGGGATTCCGGATATTGGCAAAGGCTCTTGCCACCCCCATAGTGCCTTTTTAGGCAAGGCTCAAATTCTAAACCTACCACCCTAGAACACAAAAAGGAAAAAACTAAGGGTAATGCTGCTCAATGCCAGAAGTCTAAATCTCAAAATGCACGCACTCGAGGCCCTTCTCAGTATGGAGAACATCGATGTCTGTGCTGTGACAGAAACCTGGTTCAAGGCTCCTGAGAGCACCCCAGCACTATCAGGTTTTACCTCATATCATGCGTCCGGCCCCAAAATCCGGACAATACCAAGAAAGGAGGGGGGGTATCTATATTCATCAAGGACACCCACACCTCAAGACTGGTGGCAACGCACGATGCATCGGAGACCATCCAGGTGCAATTAACCATAGGCAAGACTGCTCTGCAAATTGTAGCATGTTACAGGCCACCCTCACAAACTCAGGAACCTCACATGGCCTTCCTGAAAACACTAGAGGGATAAATGTATCACCAAACACCATCATACTAGGTGACTTCAATTACCCTAATATAGACTGGGAACACTACTCAAGCCCAAACACCCTAGCCCAAAAGTTCCTGGAATTCATAAACTCAAATGCCATGGAACAACTAGTCACCATCCCCACAAGAGGAGATAATATACTTGATCTCATCATCACGAACATGGGAGCACAATGTTCAACACCGAAGTATACCCCTCGCTGGTGAGATCAGATCACAAACTAATCTCGCTGGAGGTCCTCATCCCACCCCACCTGAAATAAAAAGACCACAGTAAAGAACTTCGAAAGCCGACTTCACACTTCTAAAGACTAGTGTGGTCTCCTTTAAGGCCCCGAGCCGGCGGAAAACAGTACTCAAGCCGCTGAATCACTTACAAATGCCTTCTACCAGCACCTGCAGGACTGCATGGATAAGGCAATCCCAAGCAAAACAAAGACTCTTTGTACCAAAGGCAAGCGTCCAGTCTGGTGGACCCTAGCCATAAACAAACTCTACAACAAAAGGAGGAAGCTACTACAAGATAGAGCAAAATCCTTAAAAGGTAAGACACCCTTGATCACTATAAGTAAAAACTAAGAGCTCTCATAAAATCATCCAAAGCAAATTTCGAGAGAAAAATAGCTAAAGACTCAAAAGACAATCATAAGGCCTTCTTTAGCTATGTTAGAAACCTGGGAGGAAACTCCCAGATATGCTCAGAACTAGTTCAAAATGATGTGAAGATTACTGATCCTACAGACATTGCCAACATACTGGCTGACAGGTACAGTGCAAACTTCTCCCCCCCCCCAAAAGGAGAGATATCTATACCAAACGATTGCAGCCCCCCAAACATCTCCAACGCCCAAGTGAGAACTGCTCTCTCCAAAGCAAAAAACACAGCATCCATGGGACCTGATGGTGTCCCCGGCTGTGTGCTCCATGAACTCAATAAGGAATTAAACCCACAGCTAGGACAGCTGTTTAATCAAAGTCTTACCTCTGGATACGTACCCAGGGAGTGGCGCACTGCAACTGTGGTCCCACTTCACAAAGGCGGTGCCTCCGCCGACCCTGGAAATTACCGGCCCATTAGCTTGACAAGCCTTATCTGCAAAGCCATGGAGAGGATCATAATGGACCTCATAAATAAAGACATAGGGAATTTGCAGACTTTGGATCCAACCCAGTTTGGCTTTGTCAAGGGCAGATCATGCCTTTTGAACTTGGTTGATTTTTTCGAAACAGTCACCAAGGCCATTGATGAGGGAAAGGCAGTCCATACAGCCTACCTCGATCTGGCGAAGGCCTTCGATACAATACCCCACTCGGGTATCATTGAAAAACTCATCAGCTTAAATGTTAACCCATACATCACAAGATGGGTTGCAAACTGGCTGAGTGACAGAACCCACAGGGTCAGAGTTGCTGGCGCCATGTCAGACTCAAAGCCTGTCACAAGTGGTGTCCCACAGGGCTCAGTCCTGGGCCCACTCTTGTTTGGCATCTACTTTTCCAAGTACAAGCAAACACAGGAGGGTTATGGCTGACAAAGTTTGCAGATGACTGCAAACTGGGCCATAGTAGAAAACACATCTGATACAGATATCCTTCAGAAGGGTCTCACAGAAACGGATAACTGGTGCCAGAGCCACGGCCTAAAGTTAAATGCCAAAAAATGCATAGTCATACCCTTCGGGAAAAACAAGGTTACCCCTAGCTACCAAATAGGTGGCAATCCACTGAGCACAGAAGAAGTTATCAGGGACCTGGGGACCCAGGTTGATAGTAGTCTGTCATTCGACACCCATGTAGCTAAAGTAGTTAGGAAGACCTTCTACATTGCCCACCTCATCATGAAGGTATTCTCATCTAGATCAAGGGAGGTCATAGTCTCCCTTTACCCATCACTCATCAGACCAATGATTGAGTACAATGCCCCATTCGGAATGTATCTGACCCGACACTTGCAGCAGCTGGAGAGGCCACAAAGTTCCTCACCAAAAGGATAAAGGGTCTCAAAATCTGTCCTATGCTGCCCGACTGAAAGAACTCCAGCTCTATTCAGTCGCACTGCTTGCTCAGAGGTGACCTTTGCCTAACATACAAGGCCATGTCAAACCCAGATTTGATGAATATGCTTCACCTCAAAATCTAGATCCATCAGAGCCACAAGGGCGGAGACTTAAACCTCGACACGGCTATTAATAGGACGTGCTGGAGGGATAGATTCATCACCCAAAGACTCCCTATGCTGTGGAACAAAATCCCGGTATATGTGAGGCAGAGCACCTCGCTGGCCTTGTTCAAGAGAAATCTTGACCAATGGATGGGAGATCGCAGATATACCCCAGGGATTACCTCAGCGTCACTGCTCGACAGAGGCACAGCAAAATAATGGGTATAGTTCCCCATACTAAAGGGGTGGCGTAAGCCACAAAACGATGGGCTAGGCTTGTAAATGCCCTCGGGCAGATAGCCTAGTATGAACCTATGAACCTATGAACCTATTTAAAGTGCAACATCCAGTCATGCTGAGCTGCTGTGAGTGAGCTCTTCAGCATAGCTGTGATATTCAGTTAGAGTAATTGTACATGTTGGTCTGGTCTTGTGCCCCCTAAGTTCTTATGCCTTCCCTTAGGTGGTACTTCTGCAGCAGTACTTATATATACTTACTTCCTCTCCCTAGAATGGACAAGCAGATGTAACCCACTCACTACCATCACAGGCTGACTTGATCCTCCTGTTCTCAATCTACTACTGGAAAGTGGATCATCTGGGTCATAGTCTTGGCTCTAGCCATCTATGCCTTGGAGCCAGCTCTAACAATCCCAACAGTTCATATTTATTTCTCTAGTAATAACAGTCATTCTTTTTTCATATTTATTTCTCTAGTAATAGCAGTGAGTCTTTTTTCTTATTTATTTCTGTAGTGAGAATAGTGAGTCTTTTTTAGTGGTATATTTTAGAATTATCTGGAGCGTTTCTCCCCGGGCCTCCGCTGAAAACAGGCTCTGTGGAACCTAGTCGGACATTCCCGGTCAACAAATGTTAAATAAATAAAAATAAAAATAAATAAATTATGGAGTCACCACAAATGACTTGAATGTTTACTCTCACTGGCATCTTAACATGCAGTAGCTGTAAGAAAAAAAAGTATTGTGTGTGTTTTCTGTGAATTAATTACAGACATTTGATTATACTACTTAAAGAGAATGTTTATAGATTGTAATGTCTAGTACCAAGGCAGAGAGAAATAGAGCCCTGATTCTAGCCAAGATGGCTGGGGATCAATTAATGGCTCTGGCACTGGAAGAGTCAAGGAGGGAAGGAGTGGGGTGAATGAGTGTGGCTTGCTTTGCTTGCCTGTCTCAGGGGGGTGGAAAGCACGTATATGTCCTTGGGAACACTGAGACAGTTTGATTTCTACAGCCGAAACCAGGAAAACCACCTCCAGTACTTTGAGGTGGTGCTGTTTGCTGACAGTGTCACTCACAAAAGCCAGGAACAACCAGCACAGATACTCATTGCGGAACTCATTCCCATGCATAGCCAAACCATGTGCAAAGGGCAGCAAAACCAGAAAAACCTCAAACCTCCTCAATGGCTGCCTACCTGATGGTCCCTCTCAGTCAATTCTTGCCCTTAGTGATGAGGGAATATATACAACATTTGACTGAACTGGGGCTGGTGATAGCAGGCATCAAAGGCAAAACAAGCAGAAACAAGCTTCTAAAGACTTTGATGTTAAGGTTAAATTAAAGAACAAAGTCATAAAAGAGCATGGTATTTTTAAAGGTGAAAGAGGAGTACTCATAGTGCCTTTGTAATGAAGAGGATTAGGATTTAACATTTCAGGCTAGTCATTGAAGTTTAATGATGCTGTGGTTTCTGTTTATAATTTCCTGAATATTTAAATATTTGCTGTTGTATTTGTGATGATACATGACTGAATCATTCACTTGCCCCAGTAAGGGACACAATTACTGAACCATTGTAATCATTTTGAAGCAACTGGGGTATAGCCTAAAGATAGAGGAAAATAGTGGCAAAATGAACCTTTTTGTAACAAGAAAGCATGGCATGAAGAACAGTGCCCCCCCCCCCCCCCCCCAGAAAAAAACCTCTGATATAGCAGCAGTAACCTTATTAGAATTAACAGTTTATCCAGTAGTCATTGAAGTAGGCTTGGAGTGAGCCATCAAAATATGCTTCTCTTTCAGGTAGAAGACTACACCGAAACATTGCTATACTCATGTTTTAACTACTCTTTTATGTGTCCCATTCCCAAAGGCTTGAAGCCTTTAGTTGTTGAATTCTTCCTTGTTGCCATTTACAGTTCTTAAAATTCAAAGACCATTCCCTCCAATAGAATTTGGAGTAATATTTGACAGGTTGTGGCAGAAAATGTTCAGGTTATTAGATATTTGATATCCTGTCTAACATTTCAGGTTTCCTTGCCCAAATGTTGACATAATGACATACTGTTATGCTATTAGAAGAAGACGAGTATATCCAGCCCATTCAATGTTGGCAGTTACCCCATATATTGCCGAATAACCCCTCCATTTTCTATATATTCAAAACTCTTTTGAAAAAAATGTATCATATCGCAGTTTAAAATGTCATCCAGTAATGTATTCCAGTCTTATACCATCATTTCACCTGCTGATATTCTGTCATTTGCAACTTCTTTTGCCTTTATCCTTCTCATCCATTACTGTTATAGTTTCACTCTGAAAACTTTATCCATGTATTACCCTATTATTTTTCCTCTTAAAGATAATTCCTTTGCATTCATTCTGTTCTTAATAGCTGAGACCTTTCATTCCATTTATTTTATGTTTGTCTTCTGCACATTTTAAATATCAAGCTCTGTTTGTATGTAAGACCACTCATCAGCAATTGTACCTAGTAGCTCAAGTAAGATCTCACATTGAGAGCAGCAGCTTCTTTTATGTTGATGTTGAATCTTCCCCTTTTACTGCATGTCCCAGATTATCTGCCATTGTTGCAGTTGCCTTATACTGTCTGTTTGGTACAGTTATTACATCCAGAGCTTTAATTTCCTCCATTTCTAACAATGTATTCCCCATTTTATACCTTATTTTTGTATCTATTGGAATTAACTGGGTGACTTTCTGTAATGCATTTAACACCAGATTCAATCTATAATAAAAATATCATAGAAAGTGAACATCCCTTATATACTCCTGAATGCTGAATTGTACTGTCAAAGTAATGACCACTTATGTAATATTATGAAGCATGAAATAATATATGCATTATATTAAAGATCTAACAGATTTCACTGTCACTAATAGTAAAAAAAGTGTACTGCCTTTCTGCCATATCAGAAGTATAGAAAGCACTAACAGCACATAATGCTGGATCATTCTTGAGAGACTGTGTATTTTGTTTTGATAGAAGCATATAATTATTTGAAAATTTGGTTAGCAGATGACAATTTCCAACACCTGATAAACCAGAACTGTCAAAGTTACACACATATTTTGTAGTCTACGTTAAATAATGCAGAAGGGTGGTGGTTAGCTATCAGTATTTTCTTTCACTGGCTTTAAAATTATAATATTTTTTGCTAGTGATAAAAATGGAGGTCTGCTGTAGTCCCAGGATGAATTAAGTATTGAATGATCTCAAACGAGGAGTAATTTGTTTTGATTTTTTTTTGGAAACTTGTCATAAAATTAATTTGGGAATCTGTTAGGACTAGGAAATTTATTGTCCAGTATTTCTTCAATAGTCTTTTGTATTAATTGGCCATCTATAGTAAAAACAGGGAAAATGACATTTACTTGCACATGTTCTGATTAAAATTTATGTGACTATTGTCATTATCATTAATCCCATAAATTTAGTCAGAATATTTGGAAGAACTGTTACTTGTTTTAGTTGGGTTGGAAAACAAACAATAATTATTTTGGAAGAGGTATGAAAAACATTTCCCATTCCATCCTGTTTTGCTCCATGTTACATTTTGTCCTGTAAACTGTGTTACTCAGACAATTTAAAAATACTGTAGTTGAGTAATTATACTTAAATAGTTTTCAAAATTCACTTCAATAAGATTCTCTGATATTTGTAATTTCATATATATTTAACACTTGATCAGTGTTGCTTTTTCCCCTTCTTAACTGCATATGTTAATTGTATTAAATTGTCCAATATTATTTAAACACTGCTTATATCAATGAGTATTAATTATAAAAAGAAATACAGAATTTATATTGTACCAACTATTCCAGGTTATAAAGTATACTCGTGCAGCTTATCAAAGTAGACTTCTTTGTAATCATTAATTTTCACCACTGAATCTTTTCTTCTTATTTAGCCTATCTCACCCTTATTTTTAACCATACAAAGTCAATGTTAGTATTTTCCAGTGGATCACTTACCTTTTCATTTATTATTTAACTTTAAATTTATATGTGTAGTAAGCTTATGTATGACCTACTATACTTCAATGGATTTGTTTGCTATTAACCTGTGTTGATATTGTCTGTTTCCTGTGTATGTTTTAAGATGCTTTTTGTAAGGAAGTTGTTTATTAACTTGTTCTGATTTTAAAGGGAAGCTTATTCCATATACATACATTCAGAAGAACTGCCAGGTATAATAGATGGAAGTAATAGCGTTCTATCATAAAGGCTACTCTGTCTATATTATCATTGAATATAAATGGCCTTACAGGTGAAGACAAAGTCCATATCCATAATCAACAGTTTCCAGTTTCTCATTTTTTCTGTTGTATTTTGTTTAGTGTCTTCCATCATATCCTTGATTGCCATAACAGAGTAATCACTTTCTACTTTGATTTATAACCTTCTGCTAAAATTATGAGTATGTGTCTTAACTGCATAGCTCTGAAGTATCCATTCAGAGCTCTGCAGTTAAGATCACAAATATTGGTATTACTGAGCCAGTTCATTTGTGGGTACATAGTTTACTGTTATATGTAGCCTTTGTTTTATCTTCATTAGTTTTATATCCAAGAAAGACTTGAAACTGTCTCAAAACATTCAATAACACTGAAATGTCATTTTCTTTATTGATCAAGTACAAAATAATATCCTCTGCAAATAGATAACTTTTCATGATTATCATACCAGTTATATCACTGAATTTGTGAGCCACTTATTTTCTTTGCTAATAGCTCTAAATGTAAAGCATATAAAAACACAAAAAGAAAAATCTAGCAAAGCTAGACTTTCCACTGTGTGATATCTTAAACCTCTTGTATTAGAGGTGGCATGGGATATATGCAAATCACCCTTTAAGGATACTAGGTGTTTCAGCTAAGTGGCAATTCTGAATGTCCATGACTTTTTCTTTTAAGTTTATTTATGGACAATTTCGGGTGAATAAAGCCAAACCCCACTAGCTGTGGATATGCATGTTTCTATCTTCTTATGGCATCATCAGCAGAGCATAAGTGCAATGTTTGGCTAACATTTGGAGACACAGGGTTGCCATACCCAACTGATATCCATAAACATTAGGGTGACTGCAAAATATCCCAACTAACAAACTATAGCAATGAGTAAAATGGAACAGTTGGTTAAAAACACAAAAAGAAAAATCTAACAAAGCTAGACTTTCCACTGTGTGATACCCTAAATCCATTATATTAGAGGTGACATGGGATATATGCAAATTACCCTTTAAGGATATCTGGTGTTTCAGCTAAATGGCAATTCTGAATGTCCATGACTTTCTTTAAGTCTATTTATGGATAGATTCAGGCCAAAAAAGCCAAACCTCACTAGCTGTGGATATGCATGTTTCTGCCTTCTTATGGCATCATCAGCACAGCATAAGTGGAATGTTTGGCTAACATTTGGAAACACAGGGTTGTTGTACCCAACTGATATCCATAAACATCAGGGTGACTGCAAAATATCCCAACTAACAAACTTTGCATTATCCTATGCCACCTCTAATACAAGTGGTTTAAGGTACCACACAGTGGAATGTCTAGCTTTGCTAGAGTTTTCCTTTTGTGTTTTTTAACCGATTGTTTTTTCTGTGTGATCTTTTTACTCATTGTTAAAGCTTATAAAAAGGGAAAAGGACACCCCTGTCTGGTCCTTCTGTTCAATTACAGCTTGTCAGAGAGTAATCCTCCTACCTTAATTCTTGCCTGCTAATAAACCCTACCATTCTTTCAGGGAACGCAGATGCTTCCATTGTTCTACGTATAAAATTCCAGATGACTTTATTAGATGCTTTATCTGGATCAAAATGCACAAATAACAGCAGTATTTTCTTATATTCTGCTTCCCTCTGGTTTATCATCTGTTAATATTCTCAAAGGTTTGTCCCCCCCCCAACAAAACCACAGTTATCCATATCTATCAGTTTTGGCAACCAGTTTGCCATTCTCTTAACTGTGAATTGTTAAGCCTCATCTTCCTGTAACCTTGACATAATTAAGTCTTCAGTAAATATTTCCATTTGTGCCTTTTCTTTGTTTCCAAATTCCTCTGCTTTATACAGATTTTCATAAAATGTCCAAAATATCTCTTAATACCTCCATAGGATCTTTGGCCATTTTTCTTATTATAGGCGCCCTAAGTTTGGTGACAACCCTTTCCACTTTCTATTACCTAAGCCATTGTGCTAAACGTTTTTGTGATCTGTATTTATTATCAACAAAATAATTGCTTAACAGCTGCCTTTCTAAACTCAAACATATTATCAAAATGCTCCCGTATTTTCTCTTTAGGCCTCTGCAGTTGCCCCTCTTTTTCTTGTTCTGTCAGATTCCCCTTATTCTACAGTATGTTAATCTTTGTCACCCACTCTACCTCCTATTGCTTTTTTCCTATATCTCTTTCTGTTTTGTTTGTATCGTATTTTAAACTCCATTTTCATTTTGTCCCACTCATTGGCTGTAACTTCTGAAATCTACCTTATTTTAAACTCCATTTTCATTTTATCCCACTCACTTCTGAAGAAAGTTCTAGCTTCCTTAATAATGCTCAAATATAGTTTCCACTTATTTCTTAACTGCATCTTTTTAGCACGTAAGTAGTAAAGTACCAGTGTCACATTTTTACTTTATTACCTTGTATCTTTGTCTTTGTTTTTAATCAACACATGATCAGAAAATAATTATATGTGTGTCAAAGCTTTTAGTTAAAAAATGCTCTTGTAAAATATGAATTCTATCCAGTCTAGCCCAGTTATTTTCTCTTGGTAAGGAAAAATTCCTTCCTCCTATGTAAAGTCTGTCTGATTTCCAACTTTTGAATTCACATTGCACTTACCAAATTTACTTCTGTACTTTTTCATAAATCTATCTTTTTTGTTATAGTTATCTTTCTAGGTTTCAGATACATGCATACTATTGCTAATGGATTTCCAGTCCCCACTTATAAATAGTTCTCCCTGCTGAAATATGATTATTTCTCCCAACTTTTTAAACTGTATAATGTTTGTGGCAGAATATAAACGTGCCATCATAATCCCCCTCTCTTGCCATTAGCCCTTTACCACCACCAATCTATCATTATTGTTTTTTTCCTCTTATCACTATTGGAGCCCCTCTAGTAATTTGTATTATTACTTCCCTTTTTTCTTTGTCTCTGATATTCTGCTGAATGTCCATCCTGAAATCTTTGTTGCCAAATTCAAATGCTCATTTATATCCAGATGTGTCTCTTGCTACATAGCTATTTCTACCCTACATTTCCTAACATAAGTCCGTACTCATTACTTTTTGTCTATATCTGTAAGCCCATTTGCATTCCATGATAATATGAGCACAGTAACCATTATGATAGAAAGCTATTACTCCGACCTATTATATATGACATGTCTTTTGAATGTGTATTTCCAACTCTTGACTTGAAAGCATACACTATATTTAGAATGCCAGTCTTTAAAGAAGTTGCTTCTTCTCATCTTTGTTTGAACTTATGTCACAGTTTTCCAGACATTTTGCTTCAATGAAAACAGACAAAATACTAAATAAATATCAGAACCACCATCCCATTTTAACTTACAACAAACACACAACACTATGCATTTTTTTAGGTTTACTTCTTCAGATAGGAGCAGTTGATCAAACCAGTAACTGGACCTACAAGTACTGCCTAACTTAAAATGAAGGATTCCCAGCTAAAGAGCATGTTAGAGATTGTGTTCCCCCTTACACTGATTGCTGTATGCTCTTTTCTTATATGTGTTCCCCTCTCAGATGTGAAAACAGCTTGCATGCTTTCAGTAAGCATTAACTTTCTGCCCTAAGAAGAAGTACACTGGCTACCTGTAAATAAACTAAATTGTGCTGTGTTCTGTTAGATGCATTAAAGTACTGACTGCTAGGGAGGCTACTGTTCTTATTCACCTCTCATAATTTCAAACATTATTTATTTTTCACGGAACTGCTTGCCAGTGTGCCATTAAGTGTTACAGTTCTCTCAGCAGAGTAATAAGTACTTTCAAGAGTAATTGTCTGCATCTACAGATTGCTTAACTCCCAAGTAAAAGGCAGTCATCAATAAGAAAAAAAAAACAGCTAACATCTTTGCAGATGCATGAAAGAATCTTTACAATTTTGATGCAGAAAACAGTGTGCAGAAATCCCATAGCCACTGTTTGCATGTGCAAGCGTCCCACTAAGAGCATCTGCTAATGAAAATAAAATCTAATAACGTTGCAGATGCAGTAAGCCTACCATTTCTATGCTTTTCATCATTTTGTCTAATTTTTCAAGTATGTTTGTTTAAAAAATGTGCCTGTAGCTTAAATCAATGATAAGAAACAGATGCTTGGTGCCAGAGCCATGGGCTCAAGCTCAGTGCCAAGAAATGTATAGTTATCCCCTTTGGGAAAAAACATGTACCCATGAATTACCACATAGATGGCAGTACACTAAACACCGAAAGTGTGATAAGAGCCTTAGGGACACAGGTGGACAGTGGTCTCACCTTCGATAACCACATCGTCACAACAATCAGGAAATCCTTCTATGTGGCACACCTCATCACTAAGGGCTTTTCATCCAGGAAAAAGGAGGTAATTGTCCCACTGTACTCATCCCTCATTAGACCCATTATGGAATACAACGCCCCGTTTGGTATGTACCTCTCAAGACATCTGTAACAACTGGACAGGCCGCAGAAATACCTCACTAAAAGAATCACAGGCCTAAAGGAGATGCCCTGTGCTGACAGTCTAAAAAACCTCCACCTGTACTCTGTCACATATCGTCTACTCAGAGGTGATCTTTGCTTAACATACAAGGCCATGTCAGACCCACAGCTGTTGGACATGCTACACATAAAGAAATCCCAATCCCTCAAAGACACATGCTCCAGGGATCTAAACCTTGTCATCACAATGAACAAAACATGCTGGAGGGATATGTTCTTGACCCAGAGACACCCCATACTCTGGAATAGACTGCCCATACATGTCAAGCAGAGCGCCTGTTTGGCCGACTTCAAAAGGAACCTTGACGATTGGATGGGAGAAAGGAAATTCACCCCAGGGATCACGTCAGTCGTCCTGCTAGACAGGGGTCCCGGGAAGCAAATACTGTGGGAAGAAATAGCCAGGGAATTGTTATGGCTAGGCTTCTATAGCCCTAGGGCCGATAGCTTAGTACCAGCCTATGAACCTATATTGTGCTGGGCATCCTCCCTTGTAAACCTAGGAAAAACTACTGTCTTAATATTACGTATATCAGTACACTTTTACACCCTACCCCAACAGCCCAAGATCACAGCATTATGTTAAATTTAATTTCGTTAAGACCACCTTTTCTTATCTTGTTAGAGTATAAAGCCTGTACATCTTACAACTAAAAAAGTACTTGCTTGCTTTAGCATCTTCTGCATATACAGTAGCCACTGATAAGACTCTCCTACCTCACATTTAAAATACCCCTGAATGCACATTATACAAAACAGCTTTACAATGTAACATGTGATTTACATCAAGATTTTTATACAAATATTAATGAGCAAAAGTGGTTTACCAGCAATTACTTATTCATTCCCTCCAGAGTCTTTCTGAATATTAATGACATAAAGTGGGGTATATCCTTTACAGTTCTCTCACAAGTTTAACAAAATCAGCAACATTACTGTCTTTCTTAAACTCCTTTTCTTGGAAAGCCACATTTCACATACCTATTCCCATACCTAGTGGGATTGAAGCTTGTATTCTCCCATTTATTTACTAATTTAGTGTTGCTGGCCTTTTTCCTGATCATCCCCATCTTCAGACACCAGTCTACAGTTCAAGTCCGAGGTACAACTGATTCTTCACTCCTGTGTTTTGTTTTCTGTCTCTCAAGTATTTTCATTTGCAACAATGGAAAAAAGTTTCACTGGCAAAGTCTCTGTATGGCTTTGTGTTCAGAAAAATGAGAAGTAGAGTCCCTTCTGCTGGCTGGCTCACTGTTTGTAGAATAAATTGCTTTAGTTTCTCCTTAGCCTTTTCTGCATCAAAAATATCCATGTTCCTCCAGAAAAAAGTATTCCGAAGATGGTTAGATATAGCATTCTGAATCTCACATCTGCCTCTTGACAAAACTAGCTTATAATCTGCCTGGTGTACAGTGGCTAGTCATTTTCCACAATACTCTCTGTTGGCCCCAATTTTTAAAACTTTTTCCTTTAAGTCTTACTTTTTCTTGGGATCATTTCTTTTTTCCTACTATGATTACATCTTTACTAATTAAAGTATTGGCTGTTTTCAGACGGCTAGGTTTGGAGCATACACATAATGTGAGCTTTCAGTTAACGAATCCTGCTGTGGGACACAAGTCTAATTTCTTAACTGAACTTTCATAAAATTAATAGTTTGTTCCTTCTAGTTTCCCTGGTAGAGCAGAAAATCTTAGATATTCTGTAGTCCTATCTCGCCTTCATTCTTACACATGGGTTGAGAGCCTCAGCTCTGACTCGGCCTCAAAGTCTTCTAGTTGGCTCGTGGCTAGGTAGGTATCCCATGGTGCACCAGTACAATCCCCAGATCTCGTTTGCCATGTTGACGAGTTCGGATGTGCTTCTTCTTGGCCGTGGCTAAGTCTAACACATTTTGATAATATTTTGACAAAAATTGCTGTTTTTCATATTCAGATAGCTTCTGATAACTGTTATTAGAGTTCTTTGGTAGTTTCATAGTTTTCAAGTAGTTCTTTCATGGTAAGTATTTCTGAGAATAGTTGGCCGTTGGCCTTATCATTCTCTTGGTATCCTGTGTGCCAGTTAGTTTCTTCACTGGGGTTGTGTATATATATTTTTATACCCCAAATTTCATATTGTTGATATTACTGTTTGCAGGCGCCCTTTGCGCATAGTTTAGACTGTGTGTGCATATTAGATAAGTTTCTCTGTATATTCAGATTTAAAATAAATAGATTAAAATAAATACCTTGCTTGCGGGGCTCCGCTTATTGGTTTTTGCAGTTCGAATGGGAGTTTCCTTATACCTTCGTTCTCTTGTTTTGCATTGTTAGAGATTGTATTTTTTTCTCTGGTGTGCGTGTGATTCTTTCCTTTCTATGTATGTTTCAGTTAGAGGACCTAGATTTTCTCTCTCTTTCTCTACCAGGGCTAGGCCCATTTAAGTTAGAGGACCTAGTCCTCGTGGTTGTATCTTATTGGTACTTTAAGGGCTAGGAAGATGTCCATAACGGATGGCCAAAGTAACTGCATGTACTGTCTTGGGGCCATCCACTTACAGGAAACTTGCCTATTTTGTCACTCATTCAGTGCCAGGGTATTGCAGAAGAGGAAAAATAAACTCATACTAAAAGGTCTCCTTAAGCCCTCTTTTGAGGAAGATCTGGCTAGCTGTTCCTCATCTGCTAAGTCTCATGGATCTAAAAAGGAGAAATCTAAATCTTCTAAGAGGCCCTCCCTGGTGCTGGCTGGTGCATCAGAGCCACCTCCTAAAATTTCTAAATCTGACAAACCTGCTGCCTACTACTACTGTTGCTACAGTGTCGGCACTAGGTAGTTCGGAGCCGACCACTGATAGTAGACATCAGAACTGGTCTACGGATCCTTTACCGTTCTCCCCTACATTAAGGCCACCCATATTACAGAGATCCTATTTTCCCAATTTGTCCTCCAGGTCTTCCAGGAGTTTAGTGGAAGAAGATGTGGAGAGAGTAGTGTTGAGATTCCTGAAGTCATCTGCCTTACCTAAAATGTTGTTGACTCCGATCCAGTCACTTCCGGGGCCACTTGAGTCCATTACCCCTTCTGTAATTCCTCCTCTGAGCCGTGCTGGTCTTTCAGAGCTGGAGTGTTTAGTACCGCTCCAGCTCCCCCTGAGGTTGTTTCGGAGCCGAGTTCTGCTCCAACATACTAGGTGCCATCCGTGGTGTCTAGGAGCCAAAGCTCCCCAGTCAGCCCTGCCAGGGGTGCCTGGAACTGAACCTATTCGGTTCCGAGCCTTCCTCTCGGCGCATTGACTAGAGTGAGCTTGGAGCCTACATCTATCTCTGAGCCTATGGCTCTGGAACTGATGGCATCCTCGGTCTCCTCAGAGCAGGGGAGGTCTTCAGAGCCAGGGAGGTCGGCATTCGAGATGATGAAGAGTGTGCTGTCCCGATCATCAGCTCCTACCAGGCGTACCAACAGTCTTCCCCCTGGGACACCTACTTCTGTCTCAGCACCTACTCCCTCTCTGGATAGCAGGGACCCGCAGCCTCAGGAGCCAAAGGCTGGTGACCCCCATTCTTCTGAGACCTCCTCGGAATATCCTTCCGAGGAGCCCCCATGGAAGAGAACATGCAAGAGGAAGCATGTAGACTCCCAGGATGAGTCTCTTACCTTGGACACCGACCTTGAGGAGTTAGAAGGGTCCCCCAAGTCATCCTCTGATGATGCCTTCATTGTAGACATCCTGGAGATGCTTAAGCAGAGGTGCGGCTGGTCCACTGTCACCCCTTCTGATAAGCAGTCGGTGTACCTGAAGGCTTTCTGGTCTCAAACTTCAGCCTCTTGGGTGTCTCCACCTTTCGACGAACTGTTAGAGCATGTTAGTCGGAAGGTGTGGGATACTCCTGATGCCGTGGAGCCAGTACCCAGGAGATTAAATAAATTTCTATCAGCTCCCAAGGAGAAGAAATTTTTGTCAAAGGGTGTTCCCGTAGATGCTGTGGTGGTGGCGGCGGCCACTAAGAAGGAGCTAGCAGAGACTTCTTCTTCTGTCCATCTGCTGAATAAAGAATCTCGAATGATGGACAGATACGAGAAGCGTATCTTTTTGTCAGTGGCATTTACTCTTAGAGCGCTAAACTACCTTACACACTTTACAAGGCTTCAGAGAGATCTCCTTAAGGAGTTAGGAGAGACTCTACAAGGTAAATCCACTGAGGCAGTCCCTGAGAAGGTGTCTGCCCAGTTGTCCACCTTGAACTCTGTTGTCAACTCGTCCATGAGGCTCATCTCGTATGCAGCCGATGGAGCAAGCAGAGCAGCGGGTTCAGGAATTTCCCTAAGGCGTCATTCCTGGATGCGCTTGTGTTATTTTGCAGAACCATTCAAGTCTACATTTATGAACGACCCTTTCGATGGTTCTTCATTGTTTGGACCCAAGGTAAAGGACACACTCACTCGGTGCAAGCAGGAAGGCAAAATACTCTCTGCCGTGTGAGTACGTTTTACCGTCCCCTCTATGCCGTAACCTAAGGGTCAGAGAGGTGGTAAAATGTGGTTCAAGAAGTCCCAGAGGTTTTTCCGGGATGCACAGGGTGACTCCTCCTTCAGAGGCAGAGGAGGAGGAGGAAATGGTAGATGTCGCCCTACTGGCAGGGGTGGACCGCAAAACCAGGAAGGCCGTGATTCATTTCAGGGCCGGCCCTAACAGCGCTTCTGATGTGGGGCCCGACTGTGCTTCTCTGGAAGCCAGTCAGGGGTCGCATTTCTTTGTATTCAGAAGCCTGGCTTAATATCACTCAAGACAGATGGGTACAAATAATTATTACCAGAGGTTATTCCATACCCTTTTTTCTGCCACCTCATGTTCCCAAGAGGATCCCAGATGTTCCACCCCAATCACAGGGATCAAGCAACTGTAGAGGTCAACAAGTTGCTAGCAAAAAGAGTCATCCAAACTGTCCCCACAGACCAAATAGGATTCGGAACTTACTCCAGATTCTTTTTAGTGCCAAAATGTACAGGGGACTGGAGGCCCATCTTCAACCTCACAAATTAAACAATTCCATAAAGAAGGACAAGTTCCGAATAGTGACACTGCAGTCTATTCTCCCGTTACTAGAGAAAGACTCTTGGATGTGCTCAGTAGACCTCCAAGACACTTACTACCACATAAAAATGGACAGGGCATTGAGGAGTCATCTACGCTTCTGGCTAGGAGCCAGTCACTACCAGTTTCGTGCTCTGCCCTTTGGTCTCACCACAGCCCCCAGGGTATTCACCAAGTGTATGGCAGTAGTGACAGCTCACCTGAGACGTCAAGGATTCCAGGTGTTTCCATATCTGGACGACTGGCTCCTGACTGCCCCCACCAGGCATCTACTTCTTCAGACCAGGGACGCTACCATTCAACTTTGTGCCCAGTTGGGGATTACTATCAATTGAGAAAAATCTGCCTTATTGTTCTCTCAATTTGTGATTTTTATGGGCGCGGAAATAGACACAGTAGCCATGTTGGCTCGTCTTCCAGTAGAAAGAGTACAGAATCTGGTTCTTCAAATTCACCGTCTTCTCCCCCTTCGAAAAGTCAAGGCCAAGACTGTTCTGAAGCTTCTAGGGACCATGGCTTCTACCATACTACTAGTGCCGCTAGCCAGACTACACATGTGGATTCCTCAGTGGCTTCTGTCATCCCAGTGGTCCTTCCAACAACTGCCCTTAACTCATCACATTCTGTTAAAAGACTCTTGCAAGAAGGACCTCATTTGGTGGATTCAGCCCAATCAGTTAACCACGGGCACTCCATTTGTCCCTCGCCAACCCGTTGCCACTGTGACCACGGATGCCTCACAGATAGGGTGGGGGGGCATTATCTAGGCAGGACTGTCCAAGGCACATGGTAAGTTCATGTGGCTCACCTGCATACTGCATATCAGTGTTCTAGACATGAGGGTGGTGCTCCTGGCGTTTTAAGCACTTCATGACCTTCTTCCTCTTGGAACCATTGCAATACAATCAGACAACATGTCAGCAGTATGATATATCAACAAACAAGGTGGAACCAGATCATACCCACTCTGTCAAGAAGCCATTCGAGTTTGGAAATGGGCGATATCTTCCCAGCGCTTTCTGGTGGTGACGCACATCCCGGGGACAACCAACGTAATAGCTGACAAACTCAGCCGGGCAATTTTGATGCCTCATGAGTGGTCTCTGAAGCAGGAAATAGCGGAGCAGATTCTCCGCCGATGGGGACATCCTTGCTGCGATCTCTTTGCCAGCCCAATCAATGCCAAAAGCAGCAGCTATTTCTCCCTCATCCCCCCTCCGGGGGAGTCACCAAGAGATGCACTTGTTCATGATTGGCCTCTGGGTCTCCTTTATGCTTTTCCCCCCTTTCCTTTCATATCCAAGGTGATTCAGAAAGCAAAACAGCTGGGAAGCAAACTGATCCTCATTACCCCTTACTGGCCTCGACAGGTTTGGTTTCCCTTTCTTGGCTCTCACCTTCTAGACATTCCATGGTTTCTGGACCCAGTGCTAGATCTGTTGACGCACATGTCAGGCTCATTTCTCCCCAGCCTACACACCCTCAGTTTGACAGCTTTGCTGCTCCAGTTCCATCCCTAGTCAGGCTTCACAACTTCTCACCCTCCGTGACTCATATCCTTACGTCTTCTCATAAGCCCTCTACTAGGAAGTTATATTCCAGCAAATGGAGAAGGTTCTCTATCTGGGCTGAGGAAAATAATGTTGACCCTTATACTGCTTCTATTCCGGTGATTTTGGAATTTTTGTCTGAATTTTTCCACCAGGGATCTGTGGCTGCCACAATCAGGGTTCAATTGGCAGCGATTTCTAATTTACATCTAGGTCTACAAGTTTCTAATCTGATGTCACATAGGTTGTGCAGGAATTTCCTTAAAGGTGCTACCTTGTTAAGACCCCCCCCTTTCAGGAACCGGTTGCCTCATGGGACTTAAATTTTGTGCTATCCAAATTAACGTCTCCACCCTTTGAACCTTCTCATTCATTGCCGTTGAAATTTCTGTCTTGGAAAACCTTCTTTCTGGTGGCAATCACATCTGCTAGATGAGTGTCAGAGTTACAAGCACTGTCTGTCAAACCCCCTTATCTGATATTTCACAAAGACAGAGTATCTCTTCGTGCTAATCCATCTTTTGTCCCCAAGGTCTGTTCCCATAACACTTTGAACCAATCCATAGAACTTCCGGTGTTCTTCCCCAATCATTGCACCGCAGCAGAATACAGGTTTCATCAGTTGGATGTTCATAGACAATTACGTTTTTATTTGCACTGGACTAAGGAATTCAGGAAGTCAGACCAATTATTTATTTCCTTCTCCGACTCCAGATTAGGTCTACCATTTTCCAAAGTGACCCTCTCAAATTGGATCTCTAGCTGTCTAGCTTACATTTACACTTCTGATGGTAAGCCTTTACCTTTCAAAATTAAGGCTCAGTCTGCGAGATCTCAGTTTACCTCTGCAGCCTTTCAAGTCAGGGTCCTACTTGACAGTAGCTGTGCAGCAGCAACTTGGGCTACCCCTCACACATTTATTACTCATTACAAATTGGATTTGACCTCCAGGGGTAGAGCATCCTTTGGTTCCATGGTACTCAGGAGTATATTTCCTTGAGCCACCCAAGAGTAAGGTGCTAGGGACGCTGTCCCATGTGTAAGAATGAAAGTGAGATAGGACTACAGAACATAAAGACGTTATGTGCTCACCATAACGTTCCATGTTTATAGTCCATCTCACCCTTCATTCTTATGAACCCACCCTCCTACCCCCATCCTGGAAGTATCTGGAGACAGAAAAATATTGTTATTATTATTCACTGGAGACCTTTTATTATTGGGTTCTTTGTGTTGGTTTGTTATTATTTCTCTTAGTTAGCAGTAAAGAAGCTCTGGGGATTGTACTGGTGCACCATGGGATACCTACCTAGCCACGAGCCAACTAGAAGACTTTGAGCTTGTAAAAAGGCCGAGTCAGAGCTGAGGATTGGCTCCGAACCCATGTATAAGAATGAAGGGCAAGATGGACTACAAACATGGAACGTTATGGTGAGTACATAACCTTTTTTTTTTCTCATTTCAACTATGAGTAGATGAGGTTCAGCCTACTGAGGATCAGAATCCCCAAACTGCATTCCTTGAAAAAAAAATAGCTGGAAAAACACTTTAAATGTGTTATGCAGGAAGTAAGCTCACATGAAGCTCTTGATGTAGGGGCTGGCCTCAACCCTTCCTGAACTTATATATGCCAACTCCACAGTAGCACCAATTCGAATAATGAGGAAAGTACCCCCGAAAAGGGCATCACTGCCTGCACAACTCGCCAACAGTGATTGCCTGTGGAGGAGCTCTGATCCTTGGTGGGTTGAATTTCAGGCAAATGATGCTTGAAAATTCAGTCTTTGTCCACTTGTAGGTTACCCAGTTTTCTCTGTGTGTGCTGCTTCTAACGCTACTGTTTTTTGAAATATCTGTTCTCAAGAAGCCTTGTACTTAGCCAGCCTTTTCTTCTTTTCACCCTCTGATTTTTGCAGTTTTATCAGTTAATCTGAATAACTATTTAAAGTATCTGTTTTTTTTCCAGCCTTTTGTTATTTGAGTTGATATATTTACTTATTTATTTGTTCATTCACTATTTATTTATATTTGTTTACCCAGGTACTGCACTAATCAGTACTGACCACTTTTGGGCTCACCTGGGTGAAATACAAAACATTCACAAATAGAAAATGCAGAAATGTAAGGAACGATAGAGTAGTTCAGACAAATTACGTAGTAAAAAGCTGTGTATGTATGTATGTATTATATATATATATATATATATATATATATATATATATATATATGTGTGTGTGTGTGTGTATATATATATATATATATATATATATATATATATATATATATATATAATACATATGTATGTATGTGTATATATATATATATATATATATATATATATATATATAAATACACACACACACACACACACACACACACACACACACACTGTGTGTGTGTGTGTGTGTGTGTGTGTGTGTGTGTGTGTGTGCTCTTTTCAAAAGAGAGGTTGAAAGTAACATCCATAAAATATTTGCACTAAGTTCTCATTGTATCAGAAGTAAAAATCATATACATTTCTCCAGGGAAAAATATATATATTTTTTTATTTGGAAAGTTGTAGCTAAAATGTCGTGGTCTGAAGTAGAAAAAGTGATGGGGGGGCAAATTCATTGTTGACCTGTGCTGAAATTCCTAAGGGTGATAAAGCAATCTTAAGTGCATTTCATAGCAAAGCACCCTGCTGTTACTGCATGAATGCTCCATAGTTAAATGTTAGAGTGGAACTGTCTTCTGTTCAGTGTGCAGAATACAGTAATGGCCTTGAATGCTTCTTAATGAATAGTCGTTGTGTCAGAAAATTCAACAAAATTGTTTTGCATTTGTGACATGCCATGTCTAAAATACTGTGCTTTGAAACAGAGGCTGGGCCAAATTTAGCATTGAGATGCAGTGAAATCTTTTTTTTTTAATGTAGTGCAATCATGAAAAGTAAAATGGCAGTCTTAGGTACATTTTGTAGTTAAACATATTGTTGTTTGGCTGAAAGTTTTTTTTTTAATCTTTATTGAATTATCACTTAAGACGTAGGCAAACATTTATGTAAAAGACCACAAACCATGTTAACAGTTTGAAACATTATACATTACATCTATACAATTATCATAAATCTAACATATAAATTGATCAATTCCTGCTTTCCCTTAAACCTCACTTCACCTCCAAAACATTATTCTGCATGTATTATTCCCACAGTTTCCATTTTTTCTATGTAATTTTCCCCTACCTTTTTCTAAAGATCCCACTTCTAGTTCTTTAGTCTCTGTTACAATATTCACTATTTAAAATACGGTTGGTTTAGATTTTGATTTCCATTTTCTAGTAATTGCTTTTTTGGCAGTCACCAGAATTAAACTTAGCAAAGCCTTCCTATGTTTTGGGTATTTAGATCCTCTATCCCAGCTCAAAAAAAAATCCTTTCCAATTTGCTCACCCATTATTTCTGACAGAGTACTCTGTAGGCAAGTTTTAAAGTCTGTCAGCTCATTACACTCCCAAAACATGTGTTACCTCTTTATCCCCCATCATACCTCCAACAATTGCCATCTACCTGAGGAAAAATTATTTGGAGACTGCTTGTGGTATACAAATAGGTTCATAGGTTCATAGGTTCATACTAGGCTATCTGCCAGGCACAAGCCTAGCCTATAGTTTTTGTTGGCTTACGCCACCCCTTTAGAATTTACCTAGCCCAGAGTTTTTGTTTAACCGCCACCCCTTTAGTATGGGGAACTATACCCATTATTTTGCTGTGCCTCTGTCGAGCAGTGACACTGAGGTAATCCCTGGGATATATCTGCGATCTCCCATCCATTGGTCAAGATTTCTCTTGAACAAGGCCAGCGAGGTGCTCTGCCTCACATATACCGGGATTTTATTCCACAGCATAGGGAGTCTTTGGGTGATGAATCTATCCAGCACTCCAGCCGTCCTATTAATAGCCGTGTCGGGGTTTAAGTCTCCGCCCTTGTGGCTCTGACGGATCTAGATTTTTTGAGGTGAAGCATATTCATCAAATCTGGGTTTGACATGGCCTTGTATGTTAGGCAAAGTCACCTCTGAGCAACTGAATAGAGCTGGAGTTCTTTCAGTCGGGCAGCATAGGACAGATTTTTGAGACCCTTTATCCTTTTGGTGAGGAACTTTTGTGGCCTCTCCAGCTGCTGCAAGTGTCGGGTCAGATACATTCGAATGGGGCATTGTACTCAATCATTGGTCTGATGAGTGATGAGTAAAGGGAGACTATGACCTCCCTTGATCTAGATGAGAATCCCTTCATGATAAGGTGGGCAATGTAGAAAGGTCTTCCTAACTACTTTAGCTACATGGGTGTCGAATGACAGACTACTATCAACCTGGGTCCCCAGGTCCTGATAACTTCTTCTGTGCTCAGTGGATTGCCACCTATTTGGTAGCTAGGGGGTAACCTTTTTTTCGAAGGGTATGACTATGCATTTTTGGCATTTAACTTTGGCTCTGGCACCAGTTATCCGTTTGTGAGACCCTTCTGAAGGATATCTGTGTCAGATGTGTTTTCTACTATGCGCCCAGTTTGCAGTCATCTGCAAACTTTGTCTAACCCTCCTGTGTTTGTAGATGCCAAACAAGTGGCCCAGGACTGAGCCCTGTGGTACACCACTTGTGACAGGCTTTGAGTCTGACATGGCGCCAGCAACTCTGACCCTGTGGGTTCTGTCACTCAGCCAGTTTGCAACCCATCTTGTGATGTATGGGTTAACATTTAAGCTGATGAGTTTTCAATGACCGAGGGGGGGGTATTGTCGAAAGGCCTTCGCCAGATCGAGGTAGGCTGTATGGACTGCCTTTCCCTCATCAATGGCTTTGGTGACTGTTTTGAAAAAGTCAACCAAGTTTAGAAGGCATGATCTGCCTTTGACAAAGCCAAACTGGGATGGATCCAAAGTCTGCAAATTCCCTATGTCTTTATTTAGGTCCATTATGATCCTCTCCATGGCTTTGCAGATAAGGCTTGTCAAGCTAATGGACCGGTAATTCAGGAGAGGGTGGAGGCACCACCTTTGTGAAGTGGGACCACAGTTGCAGTGCGCCACTCCTGGGTAACGTATCCAGAGGTAAGACTATGATTAAACAGCTGTCCTAGCTGTGGGTTTAATTCCTCGTTGAGTTCGTGGAGCACACAGCCGGGGACACCATCAGGTCCCATGGATGCTGTGTTTTGAGAGCAGTTCTCACTTGGCGTTGGAGATGTTTGGGGGCTGCAATCGCGTGGTATAGATATCTCTCCTTTTGGGGGGGGAGAAGTTTGCACTGAACCTGTCAGCCAGTATGTTGGCAATGTCTGTAGGATCAGTAATCTTCACATCATTTTGAACTAGTTCTGAGCATATCTGGGAGTTTCCTCCCAGGTTTCTTTATAGCTAAAGAAGGCCTTATGATTGTCTTTTGAGTCTTTAGCTATTTTTCTCTCAAAATTTGCTTTGGATGATTTTATGAGAGCTCTTAGTTTTTTACTTATAGTGATCAAGGGTGTCTTACCTTTTAAGGATTTTGCTCTATCTTGTAGTAGCTTCCTCCTTTTGTTGTAGAGTTTGTTTATGGCTGAGGTCCACCAGACTGGACGCTTGCCTTTGGTACAAAGAGTCTTTGTTTTGCTTGGGATTGCCTTATCCATGCAGTCATGCAGGTGCTGGTAGAAGGCATAAATACCTATGTAAGCACTTCCAATCAAAATTCCTAAATCTTTCCAGATTTTGTTTCGTATCTGGGAGCCATACATGTGCCCTTCCATTGCTTCCTTGTGCATTGCTTATCCAGTCTCTCTTCCCAGCACATATATCCTTCCATTGTTTCCTTGTGGATTGCTTATCCGGTCTCTTTTCCCAAGCTTTTCTAACCTCCTCTGATTGATTCTTAAAGTTATCATTCACTATTTTACATGCCGTACCAATTATCACATTTATAACAGCAACATATTTTCTAGATTCAACTAAAAAGACTCTACCAGAGCAGCTCTCTCACTTAGGGTCCCCCATCCATTTTTCTTTGCCTATACTTTGGTATCACTTCCTGATAAGGGAAGGCAGTCTCTAGCCTGCAGTCCAAATGTCTTCTTGGCCTCTTCCCACTCTGTTAACTTTTTCTGTCTGGTTATTTGCTCCTACTACCTTGTAAATGCTAGTCCCTTCTTTCCTGTTCTCTGTACCCATAATTGCAGTTGTCTCTATTGGCATAATCTACTTTCTGCTTTCTTGTGTTGGCTTAGTTCTTAGAATACTTTCTGCTACTTTATAAGTATAATATTCTGCTCGGCTGTTGTTACTGTTCTTAAGGATCTGCATCTAAAATCCCACTCTCTCCTTATTTCTTGGATTCCTCCCCTGCTTCATCATCCCTTTCCACTTTGAATTACATCTTTCTGCTTATGTTATATATATGAGCCTTAACTGTGTAGTTCCAAATATTCCCTTCAAATCAGGTAGTACTAAACCACTTTGTTCTATTGGAAGGATCAGTTTAACCACTTGATCCTTGCCCTCTTCCCTTCCCAGATAAAATCCTTCATCTCTTTTACTGTCCACAATTTTTTCTTTTTTGATAAAAATATGCTTGACCTGAATGTAAATCTAAAGGCACTAAAAGCATTTTCACTGCTTGTGTCTTACAATCCATATCCATAAACAAGAACTTCAAGATTCTCAGTTTTTGTATTACCGTTTGATGTTATGTGATCCTATCTCGCCTACATTCTGTACTGATGGGCTCGGAGCCGATCCCTCATCTCCAACTCGGCACGCTTATGCTATAGAGCGAGGCCTCTTATTGGCTGAGCTATCTTTATCCCAGGATGCACCACCACTAATCCCCCAGATCTCGTTTGCCGCTTACAAAGCTTAGACGTGGTCTCAACTTGGCTGGGCTAAGTACTATTTATTTAGGCTTTTTCCTGTCAGAAATTTGCTTGCTTTAAACCCAAAAGCTGTTTTAATAGCTATTGTTGTCATACGAGTGTGTATTGATCAGTTTTGTTGAGAAATTCGTGTTTTTTCTCTTCAGGGAAGGTTTCCCGTTTTAGTTAGAGGGGCCTTCCCCTGTTGCTTTCCTATTACTGTTTCTTTTGTGGGTCAAGTGCCCGTTTAAGTTAGAGGGTCTTGACTCTCTCTGTCTTTCTGTGTGATTTCGTCACTGTATTGTGTAAAAAAAAAAAAAAAAAAAAATTTTATATTGTTGTTCTTGAACTATTTAGTTGTTGTATTTCTCTTTATACAGGTACTGTTTTTCGAAAGTAGTATGTCCAAAGAGCATAGACCCTCCGGGTTTAAAAAGTGCACGAGGTGTGGTTATAAAATGTCCATAACGGACGACCACTCCTCGTGCGTCTATTGCTTAGGCGCCAAGCACCTACAAGAATCTTGTAGCGTGTGTCACGCCTTTTCATCAAGAGTCCTCCAGGAGAGGAAAAACAAATTAATCCTGAAGGGGTTAATTAAGCCATCCTTCGAGGAGGCTTTATCTTCCTCTCCTTCTCCTTCAAAAAAGAAGAAAGCGTCGGCTCCGACCAGTCAGTCGGAACCGACTGCTAAAAAATCTAAGCAGACTTCTCCATCGGCTCCACGGACTTGGGCCGAGGCGAAGTCTGCCTCGATGCCTCCAGCCTCGACCCCTCTGGTTTCGGAGCCGAGGACTGGGGCATCGAGAGGCGGGTCACATTCATCGGCTCCACTGATATTGGAGCCGATAAGGGTTACCGGCTCAGACTCTTCCCCCTCGGAGCCGAAGTCCTTATCGGCACAGAGGGAAATTGCCTTGAGATCTCCCTCGGAGCCGATAGTGGTAGAGTCCATTCGGAGCTGGTCCCCGAGTCCTTTGGAGCCGATGGAGAAATCGGTTCGGGCCCGATCGGTATCATCCAGATCATCCAAGATGTCTGATTCGGACATCGACAGGGTGCTCCTAAGACTCTTCCAGTCTCCGGTGTTCCAAAAGCTAGTTTCGGCTCCAGCCAATTCGGCTTCGGAGCCGATGGTCCACTTCCCTACTATGGTTCCTCCTCCAACAGCCTCGGCACCGTTGGAGCCGGTGCTGGTGGAACCGGTGGAGGTTTTAGGGTCGGGCCCGACCCTTGCTCCAACTCCGGCTCTTGGGTCGGAGTTCAGTACACGGACTTCTTCCGTCGGCCTTGGGGGGGAGGCTTCGGGATTGATGTTTTCGGTCCCAAGTCTCCCTCTTGGTGCGTCGGCGGTGGGAGTGCCATCCACTGTCGTGGCCACGGAGGTGGGACCCTCCCAGGATTCTGGTGGTCCCGCCTTCAGGGCTATGAGGAGTGCGTTAGCCAAATCTTCCTTGGCTACCTCCACGGTCTCCCCAGCTCCTTCCCTGCATACCGAGACTGGGTCTTTGGCAGTCCCCCTGTCCTTAGACAGCGGAGCCCCGGGGCCTGAGGTTACCCCCACTGGGGTTTCTCCCCCTCCTGGAGGTCCTTCTGAAGCTTCTTCAGAAGAACCCCCCCCAGGAAGAGATTGTGCAAGAGGAAGCACGTTGACTCCCCTGATGAGTCTCTCACATCAGACACTGATCTCGATGATGCAGAGGGGTACCCTAAGTCGTCCTCGGATGATGTCTCCTTTGCAGACATCCTGGAAGCCCTAAAACAACGAGGCGGCTGGCAGTCCAAACCTCCTTCTGCTGATGAGTCGGTGTTCCTGAAGGCCTTCGGGGCTCAGCCCTCCGCCTCCTGGGTGTCTCCGCCCTTCGATGAGCTCTTGGATTTGATCTGTCGAAGGGCATGGGAACACCCAGACTCTGTGGAACCAGTGCCTGCTCGTCCGAATAAGTTCCTCTCGGCACCCCCCGAAAAAGAGTTTCTAACTAAAGGTGTGGCTGTAGATGCTTTGGTGGTGGCATCTGCTACCCAGCAAGATGTAGCAGAGGCTTCGACGTCCGTCCATCCTCCTAATAAGGAGTCTAGGAGCATGGATCGGTACGGAAAGCGCACCCTGAGTTCAGCGGCCTTTACATTGAGGTCCTTGAACTACCTTACGCACTTTACTAGATTTCAGAGGGATCTGATTAAAGAGCTATCCGATACCCTCTTGGGTAACCTGCCTGAGGAGCTGGCCCAGACGGTTGGCTCTCAGCTGGCTACGATGTCGTCCATCTCAAACTCGTCCATGAGGCTCATTTCTTATGCGGCCGAAGGGGCGAGTAGAGTGGCGGGTACAGGCATTGCTCTACGGAGACAAGCCTGGCTCCGCCTGTGTCATTTCGCGGAGGCCTTTAAGTCTTCCTTTGCCGATGCCCCCTTTGATGGGTCCTCCCTGTTTGGACCCAAGGTAAAGGACACACTGACCCGCTGTGAACAGGAGGGTAAGACTCTGACTGCCGTAGGGGCATGATTTTCCACTCCCTTTCGGCCTTATCCCAAGGCTAAAAGAGGAGGGAAAATGTGGTTCCGTAGATCTCAGAAGCCTTACCCCTCTCAGCGGGAGGATTCCCCTTCCAGAGGCAGGGGAGGGGGAAATTCTTCCGGAAGGCGCCGTCCCAGAGGCGGCAGAGGCCCTCGCAACACTGGAGACTGCGAGTCCTTTCGTGGCTCTTCAGCCTTTCACAGTCCCTGAGGGACTGCCCGACTGTGCAGCTCCGGAGCCAGTCGGGGGTCGTTTCTCGAAGCACCTAAAAGCCTGGGAAGGTATCACTCAGGACCGATGGGTGCTTCGAATTATCGCCAGAGGTTACACCATCCCATTCTCTCATTCCCCCCCTCAGTCCAAAAAAATCCCGGACCCGCCACCCAGTCAACGGGATACTGCAGCCTCAGAAGTTTCAAAGCTGCTGCAAAAAGGAGTCATCCAACCGGTCCCCGCAGACCAGATCGGATTAGGATCTTACTCAAGATTCTTTTTGGTGCCAAAAAAGACCGGGGACTTGAGGCCCATTTTGGACCTCAGCATCCTAAACCGTTCAGTCAGAAAGTCCAAGTTCCGAATGGTCACCCTACAAACCATTCTCCCATTGCTGGAGAAGGGTGTTTGGATGTGCTCCATAGATCTCAAGGACGCTTATTACCATATCATGGTACATCAAGCGTCCAGGAGACATCTGCGCTTCAGCCTAGGAGGCAGTCATTTTCAGTTCTGCGTGCTGCCCTTTGGTCTCACCACAGCCCCCAGGGTGTTCACCAAGTGCTTGGCAGTCGTGACTGCTCACCTGAGAAGTCTAGGATTCCAGGTGTTTCCGTATCTAGACAACTGGCTCCTAACTGCCGCCTCCAAACATCTACTACTGCGGAGCCTACAAGCCACGATATCACTGGGCAATTCCCTTGGAATTACCTTCAATTGGCCAAAGTCTTTGTTGCTGCCATCTCAACGAATAAGATTCATAGGGGTAGAGATAGACTCAAACCAAATGCGGGTCTATCTACCTACAGACAATAAAAACCATACAGACTCAAGTTCGAGCCTTACTTCCCAGGTCCAAAGCCCCAGCCAGAATGGTCCTGCAGCTATTAAGATCCATGTCCACCACGGGTCTTCTAGTCCCCTTGGCAAGGTTGCACATGAGAATTCTCCAGTGGCTCCTTTCAGCTCAGTGGTCCTTTCAGGAACTCCCTCTCAGTCACCTCATATGGATCACGGAATCTTGCAAACGGGACCTTCGCTGGTGGCTAGTGCCCTCCAATTTGGATCAGGGACGACCCTTTGTTCTACCTCCTCCTGCGGCCACTTTGACCACAGACGCCTCCCAGATGGGGTGTGGGGGACATTCCCTGGGCAGGTCAGTCCAAGGCAAATGGCACCCGGAAGAGACCCTACTTCATATCAACATCCTAGAAATGAGGGCAGTACTTCTGTCCCTTCAAGCCCTTCACGATTATCTCCCTCAGGGCGTAATTGCCGTTCACTCAGACAACATGTCAGTTGTCTGGTACCTGAACAAACAGGGAGGGACCAGATCCTATCCTCTTTGCAGAGAAGCCATGAGAGTTTGGGAATGGGCAGTCTCGACCAAACGCTTTCTAGTGGCTACTTACATACCGGGCAAGTCCAATGTGATAGCCGACAGATTGAGCATAACCATCCTCTCTCCTCACGAATGGTCTCTGAATATGACAGTTGCAAGTCAGATTTTCAGCAAATGGGGAGTTCCATGTTGCGACCTCTTCGCGACTTCTCTGAATGCGAAGTGCAAAGAATTCTTCTCTCTAACCCCGGCTCCGGGGAAGAGCCCCATGGACGCACTAGTCCATCCTTGGCCCACCGGCTTGCTTTATGCCTTCCCTCCAGTTCCTCTACTTCCCAGGGTGATTCAAAAGGCATCTCTTTTGGGGAGCAAAATGATCTTAATTGCTCCTTACTGGCCTCGTCAAGTATGGTTTCCCTACCTTCGGAAATATGCTCTGGAAGGTCCATGGTTCCTGGATCAGATCCCAGATCTTTTGGTTCATCAGTCGGGACTATTCCACCAGTCCCTGCACACCTTAAAATTGACGGCTTGGCTCCTCCTCTTCCGACTATAGTCAGGAGTCATACATTGGATCCAGAGGTTGTACACATATTATCTTCGGCCCATAAGTCTGCTACAAAGAAACTGTATTCTAGCAAATGGAAAAGATTTGCTATTTGGGCTCAACTCCGGGGCCTGGACCCCATCTCTATTCCCGTGGCAGAAGTACTAAAATTTTTAACTTCTCTTTTCAATCAAGGCTCTTCAGTCTCTACCATCAAGGTCCAATTGGCAGCGATTTCCAATTTTCACGAATCCATAAACCCACCTTTAATGAGCAACAGATTGTGTAAGACCTTCTTGAAAGGTGCTGCTCTATTAAGACCTCCGATTTCTCATCCTGCACCTCCATGGGATCTCGATATAGTGTTACGTGCCTTGACTTCCTTCCCCTTTGAACCGGCGGCTACATGTGATCTAAAGTTTCTATCATGGAAGACAGCTTTTCTGGTGGAAATTACTTCTGCCAGAAGAGTTTCAGAGCTTCAAGCTTTGTCAGTAAAACCCCTGTACTTGGTTTTCCACAAAGACAGAGTATCTCTCAGGCCAAATCCTTCCTTTGTCCCTAAAGTTTGTTCCAGTTTCTGCTTACAACAATCGTTAGAACTTCCAGTCTTTTTTCCAAAATATTCAAACAAAGTGGAATTCATATTCCACACACTAGATGTTCACAGGCAGTTGCGTTTTTATTTAGACAGGACCAAACAAACAAGGAAAACAGATCAGTTGTTTGTATCCTTTGCAGACAATAAATTGGGCAAACCTGTCACAAAGGTCACTATTGCCAAATGGATCAGGGACTGTATTACTCAAGCTTATTCCTTTTCTAACAAAGAGCTTACCACCTCTGTCAAAGCTCATTCTACAAGGGCTATGGCTACTTCGGTAGCATTTAATTCCAAGCTTGCGTGACATTTGTGCTGCAGCTACATGGTCTTCCCCGCACACTTTCATTTCCCACTACAAATTGGATGTGGCATCTAGAGGACGAGCTTCATTTGGTTCCACAGTGCTCAGGAGTGTTTTCCAATGAGCCACCCAGGATTTAGGTGCTAGGGACGCTGTCCCATCAGTACAGAATGTAGGCGAGATAGGATCACATAACATCTTTTAGTTATGTACTTACCATAACTTTAGATGTTTGGGATCCATCTCGCCTACATTCCTAATAACCCACCCTCCTTCCCCCTTCCTTGGAGATCAGAGGATATCAGAAGGTCCGAATCCTGTTGTTTCATCTTGAAACATCTAACAATGTTATATAAACAAGTGGTGCATGTGTGCATGAATGCGGACAAACAAGATCTGGGGGATTAGTGGTGGTGCATCATGGGATAAAGATAGCTCAGCCAATAAGAGGCCTCGCTCTATAGCATAAGCGTGCCGAGTCGGAGCCGAGGGATCGGCTCCGAGCCCATCAGTACAGAATGTAGGCGAGATGGATCCCAAACATCTAAAGTTATGGTAAGTACATAACTAAAAGTTTACTCACTTCCTACATATCAGTAGCTTCCATAACAGAATCCTTTTTAACCCATACTCCTAAATATTTCATTTTATCGTATCCTCATAAGTGTGGGTATAGCTGAACCAATTCATTTGTGGGCACATAGTTTACAGCTATAGCCTTTATTTTGTCTTAAGACATGAAACTCTCTCAGAACATTCCAAAACACTGAGATATCCTTTTTCTGGTTTTATCTGATACAAAATAATATTGTCTGCAAATAAAGCCAACTTTACTTGATTACCATACCAATTACATCCTTGAATTTTTGATTTCTTATTTTTTTGCCAATGGCCCAAATATAACACAGATAAAAGGGAAAGGGAACAGCTCTGACTCGTTCCCCTTTTTAAACACAACTTAGCAGACAAGGGCCCTACCGCTTGCATTTTTGATTCTGATCCCTCATTTTTTTTGGCTTTTTCCGGTTAGGGGTCGCCACAGCAGAACTCCGGTCCGCTAATGATTGGCAGTAAATTTTTATGGTACGGAGTTGACAGCCCAGAGCCCAACCTTCAGCAAAGGTACGCCCATTCACGCATGTCTTTCGAACGCCACTCGACCGCGGGGAAGGTATGCAGACTCCACACAGAAGGCAGTCCAGCCAAGAATCAAACAGGAGAACCTCTTGCTGTGAGGCAACAATGCTACCGCTGCACCACCGTGGCTTGATTCTGATCCCTCATATGTATACTCCCAATTCACCTTTTTTGTATCACAGAATGCAAATGCTTCCACTACCCTACTCGTATAATCCTAGAGTACTCTATCAAATACTTTCTCTGCATCACGACCCAACAACAGTGGTACTTTCTTATATTCTGCTTCCTTCCGGATCATTATTGTTCTATTAATGTTGTCAGAATGTTTGTCTCCTCTCCACAAAACCATATTGATCCATATCTAACATTTCTGGTAACACCTTTCCTATTCTTTTAGCTCTTATAGACATAAACAATTTATAATCAAGGTTTAAAATTGAATTCGGCCTGTATGATGCTAGGTCTGATGGGTCTTTACTGTCTTTAGGGATTACAGCCATCACACATTTCTTCCAGGATGTTTGTGCTTCCCTTAATTTAAAATGCTGTTAAACAAAACATAGAGATCTTTATCACTTTCTTCCCTCTTAGCTTACAGACTTCCACAGGAATACATCTATTCCTGGAGACTTTACTGCAGATGGATCACAATGTTTATCTCATCTCCTCCTGTCTTAAATGTTAATTGCTGAGCCTCAGCTACCTATCTCTAACCTTGGCATACTTAACTCTTCCCTAAATATTTCCATTTTATGCTTTTTCTTGATTTCCACATTCCTCTGATTTATACAAATTTTGATAAAATTAATTTAAAGAAAAATTTCCAAAATATCTCTTAATACCTGTTCTGGATCTGTAGTTATTTTTATTGTTATGGCTCCATAAATTTAGCAACAAACATTCTACTTTCAGATGCCTACGTCGTTGTGCTAAAAGTTTTTGTTCTCTGGAGTTAAAAGCAGTTGCTTAACAGCAATCTTTCTAAATGTATGCATATTAGCCAGATACTCCCTTATTTTCTCTTTAGCCCTCTGCATTTGCTCTACTTCTTGTTCTGTGAGATCCCCCCCTATTCTGCAGTAATTAAACCTTTGTCGACCTCTCTAAATAATTATTGTTACTTCTTTACCATATCTCTTTTTCTTTTATTTCTATGCTATTTTTAAACTCCACTTATGTTTTATCCTACTCACTAACTATAACTTCTAAATAAATTTCTATCTTCCCTAATACCTTTTGAGTAATTTCCACTACCCATTCTTTAAATTCTTCTCTTTTTAACAGGCAGGTGGGGAAGTGCAAGTGTCTCATTTGTACTTCATTACCTCACATTTTTATCTTAGTTATTATTGGCACATGATCTGAAATAGAATATTGGATGTATTGAAACTTTTCAATTATACCATGACCCCCCATTAATATTCCAAAATGTGCGCGCTGATTGGCCAGCGTGCACGTTGTAAATCAACTTATACTAATGGAAAAAGGTCCGGTGCCGGACTTTTTCCATTAGTATAAGTCTTTAAACACAGTCTCACTATGTTAAAAGAGTTTAACATAGCGACACAGGTTTAAAAAGCAACGGAGATCTCCGTTGCTTTTTTTAAAGCTGTCTCGCTATGTTAAACTCCTTTAACATAGCGACACAGTGTGTAAAAAGCAACGGAGATCTTGCTTTCCCCGTTGCGTTTTTTTAAACCTGTCTCGCTATGTTAAATGGGTTTAACATAGCGAGACAGCTTTAAAATAAGCAACGGACATCTCCGTTGCTTTTGGCCGCAGCTCTGATATACTGCGTAGGCATGCGCAGTACATCAGAACTGCCGCGGATACCAGCCAGCTGCGGAAGGGCAGCAAAGAGGCATTATACAATGCCATTATTTAAGAAAAGTAATTATTTCTTTTCTTAAATAATGTCATAGTATAATAGCAATAACCCACTTCTGGGTGTGGGTAATGCGGGATTTACCCACGGTTGTCTTTGTTGATCCGTGGGTAAATCCCGCATTACCCACACCCAGGCGTGGGTTATTGCTATATTAAGTTCACTTGTTCCTATGAAATATAATTTCTGCTAAGTCCAGCCCAATTATTGTACCTTGGAGAATAGTTTGTAAATTCTCTCTTGAGTTCCTACTACTGAATTCACTTCTTCAATACCAAATATTTCATAAATTTCTTCAAAAATCTACTGTCTTTAATTATAATTTCCCTTCTAGACCCCAAATACATCATTGCTGTTGCAAATCAAGTTCCATTCCCCACCTGTAAATATTATTCCTTTCTGAAAACTGAATATTTCTCTCAAAATTTTCTTAAGCTCCATAATAGCAGTTTTAGGTGGAGTAGAAATATGTGCCAAATTACTTTGCATGAGTGTTTAATAATAAAATCTGAATGAGAGACTGAAATATGGTCTTACATATCTAGATACCAGATGCTTTAGTTCCCATGCCTTCCTTGTCTTAGCACTGCATTATTCTCAGTTTTCTTTGGAAGTATTATTTAAAACTGAAGTTTGCAGACTATTACAATGGTCTGGAATACTTCTTTACTGCATTTTGTTACATCAGTGGTAAAAAATCCGTTATTTCACTGGAAAATATATGTTTGTCAGCTGTAACCTGCTGTTGCTAAAATATCATGCTTTGAACCAGTTGAAGCAGTGGGTTCAATTTCAGTGTTGTATACATCTAAATCCCTAAGGATAGACTAGTATTCTTAGATGAATTTTGAATCTGAACAACCATTGTTTTGTTGAGAGTTTTGTAATGCAACCTTGGCAGGGTGGTCTTAAATGAGGTGGTGGGGTGGCTGAAATGTGGCCTTTTATACACAGGTGTTAGATGCATTGGTTCATATACTTTCGCTGTCACATTCTTGACATTTTTTCTTTGAGTATTTTACATTGTAACATTGTGTTAAATTTCTCATTGTACAGAACACAATAATGGCTTAGAGTACTCTTTACTGCGTTATCATTATTTCAGAAGTACAGGTAGACACATATTTATGATTTTGATATCTGCTTTCTGTGCCTTCTATTATATTTTACTGTGTGCATTTGAAAGCCTTACTGTCCAGAGGCATTATCCTGAAATTTTAATAAGAAAATATTGATGCAGTAAGGAGGTATTTTCATTTAAGTTATGGTCAAATTCAGGTCAGAATAAAAGTTTGAAATTTACAGATGACAACATCTAAAAGTCAGTCAGCAGAAAACCAAAAGCTGTAGCTTTCTTTTCTTTTCATACTTAGTAAAAAGCTGTCAAGTATAAGAAAAATGCAAATAGGTTATGATCTTAAGATTTCAGGCCTAAACAGAAGTTATATTTTCATATAAAACTCATCTTTTTTTTTTTACAAAACTGAATTTCTTCCATTAAAATTTAACATGCCGCTGTTCCATCCCTTTTTTGAAAAGATAAACCTTTATTAATCGCATTCAGAAATTTAAGCAACAGTAGAAGTATAACTTAACAGTTAACTCTGTAAACAACAAATAATGCAACTTCTTGAGAATTAACTATAGTTCAATGTTCTTGCAGTTCTGTTAACAAGTATTAGAATGGTGATACTACACTGGGAATTTATATCAGATATCCACTGTATAGCAGTAAAACAAAAAAGAAAAAAATGCTTAATTGCAGTCTCAACAGTCTTTCGTATATCATAAATTCATCTAACATCCTGAGCTCTATGAAATGAAAGCCACATTATCCAGTTGGATAGGTATTTGAGGGATAATGCTCCCCAGGGAGGTTTTTGGGTGTCCTGCTTCAAGATGTTTAAGTTCTTTTAACAACAGTTCTAAATCTTGGCAAGAAGGGGGAATCTTCTTTCACTTTCTTATAACACAGTTACATTATCATGCCTGAGGTAGTTTGATCCACCCTAATGAGGGTGGTATTCTTTGCTATACCCAGCATTAGAAGCTGTGGGGTGAGCACCACCTTTTTATTCCAGATAGCATCAAGAATAGTGTGCAAATCTGTTTTGAATGAGAGAAGTGCAAGACCGCTACAATACACGTGGTACCAATCTCACACCTTCTGATTGTCACACATCCAACACTTAGGTATAGCATTTGAAAATATCCTACCCAGTCGAGCCAGAGTATAGAAAAATACATACTGCTATTGCCAACCAAAAAGAAAGATCTAAAATTTCTAGACTGTTACTTAGAGGACCATCATATCTTTGCCCAAACTTCTTTGGCAGTAGAGCTCTTAAGATGTTCATCATATTGATCAAGCCAATTTCCAATGCTTAAGGGTACCTTCCTTGCACCCAAAGCATTAGATAGCTCAGGCAGAGCTGAAGAAAAAGAGTGGTTTGGGTGACAGGTACTTCAGAGCTTTCCTGTCTGTGAAGAATGCTTCTCTTGTGGGCTTTTAAGGATTGACGGTCAACAAATGCTGTTCCATTGCTGAGTAGATAAGTTCTCTTTGGGGGGAAAACTTCCAGTTTTTAATTTTATGACAGAAAATGAACTTATAATGTGAAATTAATCATTTTAAGCTGAGAAAAATTGTTTTATAGATTGTCAGGTGGCTTTTAATAACTTTTAAACAGGAGTGTTACTTTTAACTTTGGTAGGAAAAATGTTAAAACTAATTTAAAACAATTTTCCCTTGAAAAATGTGATGTTTTACATTTGGGTGCCAGGGTAAGTGTTTAAAATGCTTTCACTGAGTTTTTTTTTTTGGGGGGGGGGGGGGGTTGACTTTTTAAATACTTAACTATTTCACCAACTGCTGATGCTAAGTGTCCCCTGGAATTGGGCATTTTTTTCAGCTTTACATTGGAAAATGCTAACAGTTTCTAGTTTAAAAAATAATGTGTAAAGTAGAATCTGGTTTATTTAACCAAGCTATTCATCTTGCTGTCTATTATTTCCACAAACAACCAAGATACTATATTGACAGAACTAAATCTTTCAGGAACTCTGATCATTTGTTAATTTCTTGTGAGGTTAAGACGAAAGGACAATCTGTATCAAAACAAACTATTCCAAATTCATGCTAAGTTAAAGTAAACTTTATTGTCAGTCAGATTATACAACTTGTACATCACTGAACACAATTTTGTTATTCCACAAGTTGGAGGCATTTCCACACATAGACAATCTGTTTTACAACAGCTACTACTGACATGACACACATTATTGTCTTAGACTCTTAACTAACTATTATCCATATTCATCAAGGACACCCACACCTCAAGACTGATGCATCGGAGACCATCCAGGTGCAATTAACCATAGGCAAGACTGCTCTGCACAGGCCACCTCACAAACTCAGGAACCTCACATGGCCTTCCTGAAAACACTAGAGGGGATAAATGTATCACCAAACACCATAGCCCAAACACCCTAGCCCAAAAGTTCCTGGAATTCATAAACTCAAATGCCATGGAACAACTAGTCACCATCCCCACAAGAGGAGATAACATACTTGATCTCATCATCACGAACATGGGAGCACATGTTCAACACCGAGGTGTACCCCTCACTGGTGAGATCAGACCATGGAGGTCCTCATCCCACCCCACCTGAAATAAAAAGACCACAGTAAAGAACTTCACTTCACACTTCTAAAGACTAGTGTGGTCTCGGGCGAAAACTTAAGGCCCCCGAGCGGCGGAAAACAGTACTCTGAATCACTTACAAATGCCTTCTACCAGCACCTGCAGGACTGCATGGATAAGGCAATCCCAAGCAAAACAAAGACTCTTTGTACCAAAGGCAGCGTCCAGTGGTGGACCCCAGCCATAAACAAACTCTACAACAAAGGGTAAGACACCCTTGATCACTATAAGTAAAAACTAAGAGCTCTCATAAAATCATCGAGAGAAAATAGCTAAAGACTCAAAAGACAATCATATTTAGGCCTTCTTTAGCTATATTTAGAAACCTGGGAGGAAACTCCCAGATATGCTCAGAGCTAGTTCAAAATGATGTGAAGATTACTGATCCTACAGACATTGCCAACATACTGGCTGACAGGTTCAGTGCAAAGAGATATCTATACCAAACGATTGCAGCCCCCAAACATCTCAAGTGAGAACTGCTCTCCACAGCATCCATGGGACCTGATGGTGTCCCCGGCTGTGTGCTCCATGAACTCAATGAGGAATTAAACCCACAGCTAGGACAGCTGTTTAATCAAAGTCTTACCTCTGGATTGCAACTGTGGTACCACTTCACAAAGGCGGTGCTCCACCTAATTCTGGAAATTACCGCCCATTAGCTTGACAAGCCTTATCTGCAAAGCCATGGAGAGGATCATAATGGACCTCATAAATAAAGACATAGAAATTTGCAGACTTTGATCCAACCCAGTTTGGCTTTGTCAAAGGCAGATCATGCCTTTTAAACTTGGTTGACTTTTGAAACAGTCACCAAAGCCATTGATGAGCAGTCCATACAGCCAATGTCAACCCATACATCACAAGATGGGTTGCAAACTGGACAGAACCCACAGGGTCAGAGTTGCTGACAAAGTTTGCAGATGACTGCAAACCACATCTGATACAGATATCCTTCAGAAGGATAACTGGTGCCAGAGCCACGGCCTAAAGTTAAATGCCAAAAAGATATCATGCCCTAGTCGAAAACAAGGGTTACCCCTAGCACCAAATGGTGGCACCACCAAGAGCACACAGAAAAAGTTATCAGGACCTGGGGACCCAGGTTGATAGTAGTCTGTCATTCGACACCCATGTAGCTAAATTCTCATCTAGATCAAGGGAGGTCATAGTCTCCCTTTACTCATCACTCATCAGGCCAATGATTGGACACTTGCAGCAGCTGGAGAGGCCACAAAAGTTCCTCACCAAAAGGATAAAGGGTCTCAAAATCTGTCCTATGCTGCCCGACTGAAAGAACTCCAGCTCTATTCAGTCGCTTGCTCAGAGGTGACCTTTGCCTAACATACAAGGCCAGATTTGATGAATATGCTTCATCTCAAAAATCTAGATCCATCAGAGCCACAAGGGGAGGAGACTTAAACCTGGAGGATAGATTCATCACCCAAAGACTCCCTATGCTGTGGAACAAAATCCATGTGGCAGAAATCTGCTGGCCTTGTTCAAGAGAAATCTTGACCAATGGATGGGAGATCACAGATATACCCAGGGATAACCTCAGTGTCACTGCACAGCAAAATAATGGGTATAGTTCCCCAGATAGCCTAGTATGAACCTATGAACCTATACATAAAAATTGCACAGAAAGGGGAAATTTTTGCTTTAATCATTATTGCACATTTAGGATTGCTGTAATCATTATTGCACTTTTAGGATTGCTATTAAAAAGAATTATGCACTTACCATAACTTGGCATCTGTGTTTATCTTATGTCACTGTTCATCATTCTTGGGTCCTAGGATTCAACATCGGATCCAAGCCGGCAACTTTTCAAATAGATCATAGGCTGAAGCTCCTCCCACTCCCATAATCCCTTGCTGCCCTCTAACCCCTCAGATCAAGTTTGCCCCGAGAACTAGCAAACAGCTAAGGAAGATCTTAACCACCAGAGAGGACATCTCCACTTCCTCAAGGTCCCACAGGACAGGTCTGTGTTACATGATCAAATGATCACAATAGTGAACGATCTAAAGATCGAAAATGCCAGACCTTGAAGTGCTTTTTGTGGGATCGCGGTACAGTGAAGATCGGAATATTTACTCTTTCCTCACTATAGTGCGAACTCGGAGTTGGTATATATATTTAGCAGGGGGAGGTGCAGCCTCCCACAATAATGGTTTTGAGGTCTGGCATTTTCGCACTTTAGAGCGTTCACTATTGTGATGATTCAATCACATAATATGGACCCCCACAAGTCAGGGGAAGTAGGGAGGGATAGTGATAAGTAGTGACATAGTTATGCTAAGTACATAACTCTTTATCTGATATTATCCATGTCACTATTCCTCACTCTTGGGTCAGAGTCCCCAGCTACCACAAAACCCTGGGTGGCCTCATGTAAGGACATGCCGAAGAACTGTGGAGCTAAGAGAAGCCCTGTTCCTGGAGACAGTGTTGAGTTTATAATGAGTAACAAATGTGAGGAGTAGGCCAGGTGGCCACTTCACAAATCTCATCTAAGGAATAATGGGCTAAATAGGCAGCAAGAGCTCTAACTGGTCCTGGTAATGGTAAACCTTTAGACGAATCTTCTTCTTCTTCTTTCGGCTTTTCCCGGTTAGGGGTCGCCACAGCGGATCACCTTGTCAGCTCATGATTGGCAGTGGAGTTTTATGGTATCGAGTTGCCAGCCCGGCGCCCAACCTTCCACAGAAGGCACATACACGCACACACTCACACCTAGGGCCAATTTAGAGTGTCTAATTCACCTGCAGCATGTCTTTGGGATGTGGGAGGAAACCGGAGCACCTGGAGGAAATCCACATGACCACAGGGAGGACATGCAGACTCCACACAGAAGGCACCCCAGCCAAGGATCGAACCGGAGAACCTCTTGCTGTGAGGAGGCAATGCTAACCACTGCACCACCGTGGCTGCCCTGTAAACCTTTAGACGAATAAGCCATAGAAACATACTTTGAAATCCAATTAGGTATAGTAACTTTAGAGACCGCCAGACCCTATCTGTAACAGAAAAGGCCACAAACAGCTGGACAGATGTACGGAAGTTCTTGGTCCTGTCCAAGCAGAATTATAGTCATCTGTGAACATCATGTGTGTGCAGCAAATATTTACCTTTATTGGAAAAGTTGAGGAAGAAAACTGGCAATTGGATGGACTGATTCAAATTAGCCTCCATGGTCACCTTGGGCAAGAAAGAGGGGTTGGTCCAGAGAGCCACTCTGTCTTTATGAAGTAGCATATATTGAGTCTTAATAGAAAGAGCCTGCAACTTTGAAACTCTACTAGCCGATGTTATAGCTACTAGAGAAGCGGTTTTCCATGACAGAAACTTCATATCACATGTTGCAGCAGGCTCGAAAGGACTCTGTGTAAGAGATTGCACCACAAAGGAAAGGTCCTAAGGGGAGAAGGATTTTGATAGGAGGCCAAAGCAGGAAAACCTCTTTCAAAGAAGGCCTTACACAGGAGAGAAGAACAAGTAGGTTCCTCGCACACAAGGAAATTATAAATGGCTGCCAACTTCAGCTTGACAGTAGAGAAACTAGCTCTGTCCTGAAAAAGTGAAGATAAGAATAACAGGATATCTGGAATTGGAGCTGAGAAAGGGTCTAGATTTCGCTGCTTGGTCCAAATAGAAAACCTCTTCCATTTACTAGCGTAGACTTTCTGGTGGAGGCCTTCTGAGAGGTCAGAATAATGTCTCTGATGGGCGATGAAAGCCTGGGCTGATTTAGAATTACAGGAAGTGGACAAACCACAAGGTCAGAAGAAGAGTCTGAAGGTTTGGGATCGGAAAATGGGGGATGAGAAATCAGATCTGGAAAGGGATCTAGTACCCAAGGGAGGGGTACTTCAGGTGAGACCTTAGGAGGGGGAACCACACCTGCCGAGGCCAAAAGGGGCCAATCAGGATCAAGGTGGCTTTGAGTCATTGAGCTTTCTGAATCACTTTGGGAATGAGGGGTATATGAGGATAGGCATAAAGGAGACCCGGAAGCCAGTTGTGAACTAGAGTGTCCCTGGAGGACTCCCCGACTGGGGGAATCAGAGCAAAATACTGGCTGCATTTGTGATTGTGAGAGGAAGAAAACAGATTGCAACTTGGATGACCCCACCGAAGGAAAATCTCTCTCTCCAGTGAGGGGATTCAGAGACCACTTGTGAGGACTCAGGATGGCCCTGCTGAGTCTGTCTGCTAACACATTGGACTCCCCAGGAATGTGTGTTGTAAGGAGAAAGCACCCCGAGTACATGCGTTTATATCACGTTATTGAAAGTTGAAAATAGCAAACAGTATTTCATTGGCCCCAAAACATCTAAACATGAAAATATTGAACATTCAGAACAGCAAATTTTTTTTCCATGGAAAAAATTTGCTGCTCCGAAACACATACACACAACACAAGCACATCAAACAAACAGCAACCACACACATACTAAATTCCTACATCTAACGCTGCACTAAACTAAACATATACTACTACCTACCCACTTACCTTAACCCAAACCCTAACCCTAAGGTCCGTCACTATCGCACACTCACCTAACCCGCACCCTAACCCTAACTCACTTAAACCGCCCCTAACCGTAAGTCTGTCACTATTGCACACATGCCTAACCTGCAGCCTAACCCTAACTCACTTAACCCGTCCCTAACCCTAACGTACAATCGCACACTTACCTGAACCCAACCCGTAACTTTCCTCCACAGCGCTAAGAATAGTGAAGCCACAGAAACAGTCAACCGAATTCTTTCCCGAGGAAAGAATTTGCTGTTCTGCAGCTTCGCTATTCTTAGTGTTCGCTGAATAGTGTTTGATATCAGAACATTCAAAGTTTTAATACTTCGATGTTCTGATATACTCCTGAGTACATTGCCCATTCCCATACCCTCAATGTCTTGTGACAAATCAGATAAGAGCGTGTGCCCCCCTTGCTTGTTGATATACCACACAACTGTCATGTTGTCCATGTGAACTGCAGTAGTACCCAGAAGGAGGCAGTCCTGAAAGAATTGCAACACGGGAAGAACTGCTCTTATGTCCAGTACCTTTATGTGCAGTTTGGTTTCTGCAGGAGACCACGTACCTTGGACCATCTTACCCTGGTAATGCCCCCCCCTAAAGAGAAGCATCCGAGGTCAGGGTGGCACTTGGGGTAAGAAGAAAAAATGGTCTTCCCACTAGGAGGTCAGGAGACTGAAATCACCAAAAGAGATGATGCTTGCACACTGGGGTGAGATGGATCGAGGCCTTCATCGGATTTGAAAGAGAAGACCACTGAACCGCTAAAGTCCACTATAGAACCGTCATATAGCACCTGGCTAATGGCACCAGATAGATTGCCGCCACCATGAACCGTAAGCCACTAAGAAAGAAGTGGACCTGAGGACGAGACAGATCTAGGAGGCACTGAACATGAGATCTGATTAGATGAACCCACCTGAGAGGTAATGCCACAATCTCCAACACAGTGTCCAGGTGAATTCCAATAAACTCCAAGTTCTGGGATGGAATCGGATTTTATTTTGGGTAGATTCACGGTGATTCCTAACTGGTCGAACAGGCGAAGAATATACTGAGTGGCTGTGACCAGTTGATGTTTGGTGGGAGCTGTGAGGAGCCAGTCTTTGATGTAAGGAAACACCTGGAATTCCTGCAGTCTCAGGTGAGCAGTGACCACTGCCATGCACTTGGTGAACATCCAGGGGTTCTGTGGTGAGAAAAAAGGGCAGAGTCCTGAACTGATAATGATTGGCCCCTATGTGAAAGCGGAGGTGTCTCCTGGAGCGCCTGTCTATTTTTATATGATAGTATGCATCCTGGAGATCCACCGAGTACATCTAGTCATCCTTGTGCAGGAAAGGCATGATGGACTGGACAGTGACCATCCGGAACTTGGACTTCTTCTCACAGAGATTTAACTCACTTAGGTCCAAAATTGGATGTAGGTCCCCCATCTTCTTTGGCGCCAAAAAGAAACAAGAGTAAGTTCTGAATTCTCATTGCCCTGCTTGAGCACTTTTTGCTGAGATAACTCCCTCTGATGGGATGGCACATAGGGGAGGCTCTGCCTGATTGGAGGGGGTGGATGGAAAAAGGGAATTAAATAGCCCCTGAAAATAATGTTTAGCAGCCCGCAATCTCTTGTAATATTTGCCCAGGTCAAAGGGTGCAGTGATAAGCGACCCCTGACTGCCTCCAGGGCAGGACAGTCAGGCAGCACATCAGGAGCACAGGGAGGACTTCTCAGAGAAGGGTTCCCTGGAGCCCAGATTTTGCAGACCCTCTCTGCCTTTGGGGCAGCATCTGCCATTGAACCCTCTCCCCCGACCTCTAGAAGAGGGCTCATCCTGAGTATCTTGAAAGGAAGATTGCGACTTCCGAAACCCTAATTTCCTAGTCCCTCGTTGAGTCTTAGAAAAGGACCGCTGAGGGGTAGAAAACTTGATTCCCACAACTGACAAGGTGTTGCCTTCCTGCTTACTGCAGGTGAGTATTTTCTTAACTGAAGGACTAAAAAGGGTAGATCCATCAAATGGGGCATTGTTGAAGGATGCCTTAAAGGACTCCGCAAACCCGCAAAGGCGCAGCCAGGCATAGTGACGAATAGCAATGCCTCTACCAGCAGCTCGAGACGTGCTTTCTGCAGCATTGGAAATCAGGTTCATCAAGGAATTTAACAGGGAAGCAAGAGTAGATAGCTTGGGGTACAGCTTGCTCAGGTCCCCAGCAGGCAACAACTCAGAGAGGGAAGTGGTGAGTTCCTTAACCAAATCCCTCTGGAGGTGGGTGAAATGCACGAAATAGTGCCACAGATCAAATGTAGCTGAGGCGAAGACTCGCTTTCCGTGTCTGTCGATCACCCGGGACTCCCAGTTGGGGGGATGAACAGACATACTCTTCTCTGCCAGCTCCTTTGTGGTGGCAGCAGTTACCACTATAGCATTGACTGGTACCCTTTTAGACCAAAACTGTCTGTCAAAGGGAGGACTTAGAAACTTGTGCACGTTTTGGTACTGGCTCCATAGTATCCAGGTCCTTCAATGCCCTGCTGGCTATGAGGTCTATCATTTCGTCCTCAGGGAGAAACCCAGGAGGTAGATGGTCCCATCCAGAACTCCTTCAGGAACACGGATTCCTCAGAGGATGGAGATAGGGAAGACCAACCGCCCTTCAACTTGAGGATTTTTAAGATGACTTCAAAGGAGACATCCTCAGGCGGAGATCTAGGGAACCTGCCCCCTTCATCGAGGTCCATATTCTCGGTGGGAGACTCCATAGGGGAGTGTAGGTGCCTCCTCTTGCATGATCTCTTCCTGGGCACCTATTCCAAGGGGGGCTCAGGGAAGGATTCAGAAGAGAGGGGAAGTCCAAGTGGGGTAACTCCCACCTGAAGGCTGGATTGAGACGGCTGACCAGGAACAGGATGAGAAGTCTTATCTCTATATCTCTAGGGGGCTGAGAAGGTCCGTGGGTAGTAGGGGAGACAGACCTGGCAGAGAAAAAAGTCCTCTACTATCCAGAAGGCCGAAGGACTGCATGATGCCCCATCCCCACCCCCAGCAGGAATGGCCACCTGGGAAGAAGGAACAGAAGATGTCAGCGCCTTCAGACCCCCAGATAATACCAGCCCTGAGCTGTCGAGGACCAAAGCGCCGAGGGACAGGGACTAGTCTGAAAAAACAGGAGTGGATTCCCCATGGAGTCCCCCCCCCCCGACTCCGAGGTGACAGGTCAGGTCTGGGACCCCGTCTGCTCTGGGGAAGGAAGAGCAGAACTGGTCAGGGACTGAGTAGAAACAAAATGGGCTCTAGGAATCCCCGTTGCCTCCCCACCATTCCCTAGAGCCTGAAAGTCTGAAAACACCTGGGTCAGACAAGGGGAAGAAATTGTAGGAGCAGGGGAAGGACCCCTAGCCAGATGGGCAGGGTTGCGAGAAGCCCCAACTCAGTCTGAGATTTAAGGAAGAACCTCATCATCCTGTCCATATTAGAGGAGAGAAGGCTTCTGGAGGACATATAAGAACTGAAAGACCTAGCTGGGGGCACATGCCTGGACCCTGAGGATCTCCTATGCCTCTCCGCAGATCGGTTTCTGTGCCTGGGAGCCTCAAAGAGCTGCTTCCTGCCAGAACCCTTAGGAGAGTCCTCAGTCACAATGGTGAGATTTAGTAGGAGTCTTGGATCTGACCGCCTCGGGCCTGAAGACAATGGAGGATCCAAGGGCTTAGAATGCAGAGGTTTTGGATCTGAGGAGGTTGGATCCGTGGCAGATCCACTCTTAGTCAGATCTGGAGGCCTTGGACCTGGGTGTGGCTTCCCGTGACTTTGGATCCGAAGGCCTCAAAGAGGAAGTCTTCAATCCAGGGGTTGACTTGCAAGACCTAGGATCCAAGGTTGTCAAATCTGACAGAGCAGAGGCTGGGGTCAGACCCAAGGAATGTAGATCTGACAGCCTGGGTTTCTTGGAAGAAGAGGACCCTGGAACAGATGGGGCCATCCTCCTATGGTCAGAGGGGCCAGGCTTGGCCAGGGAAATGGTCAATGGACCCCACTGAACCATACCATTTAGTAACAGTTTGTTGCAGTGCTCAACCAAGGCCCTGGGGTTGAATGCAGCACAAGAGCCACTCCACGTGCGAGTCGGACATGGGCATCTTCCTACCGCACAAGGAGTACCTCTTGAACTTGGTTGGCTTGTCAAACATGTTGGGACAGGCCAAATGCCAAAACCAACAACAGCACGCAAAACTTAGAAACTGGAGACAAAGCCTCAGTCTAAAAGCCAGTAGTGATGGCACAAACACCGAACAAACTTCTACTACTGCCAAGTACTCTACAAACTAATGCAAGAAAAACTAAGGCAGGAAAAACTCTTTTTGGCACCAAAAGATGTATCTAACTAACTACAACACAATAAAGAAGGAAAAATAGAGCAATGTACTAGAATACAATAATATGTAAGAAAAATATAAGAAAATATAGCAAAAACAAGCACTTATCCTACGAAGAGACTTGAGCCCAAAAATCACATCTGAAGCTAGCGAGTGGCAAACGAGATCTAAGGGGTTAGAGGGCAGCAAGGGATTATGGGAGTGGGGGGAGCTTGAGCCTATGATCGGATCCGAGCGGGCAACTTTTCAGACAGATGTTGATCCTAGGTCCCAAGAGTGAGGCATAGTGACGTGGATCACATCAGATCTTTTGTTATAACCACCACAGCAAGACAATTCCAGGCAGGGTCAAGGCATATTCTGCTATGGCTGTGCCTTCTTCTATAACTTTTTGGAAAAGTTTGGAATGTAGAAGTATTCCAGAAGCAGCAACTTGGTCCTCTGTACATACCTTTACAAAACAGTACAAACTAAATTTCTTCTCCAGGTTTAGGGCAGGCTTTGCTAGGACTCTTCTCTAAGGGTTCCTGGGCCCTCATCCATTCTCCTTCCAGTCAGTTAGTTATGGTAGTCTGCCCATATAGTTAAAGCGACTGCAGCAGTTGTGAAAATAACAATCATAACAGTAGATATTGAATGATCACTACTGCAATAGCTGCTACCTCCCTCCATCCCTCTATTTTTCAATTTTTTTTTTTTGACAGAGCGAGGACTTTATGTTTATTTTCCTAGCATTAACCATTTCAGGGCTCTAGCTTCCTGTCACAGTTGGCACAAAAGCTCTGAAGGGTTTGGCACCTAAACCATTTTATCCAATGCTGTCAATTTTCATCCAATTCAATGTCTGGGTTGTCTAATCTGATTGAATCTGACCTCGGAGCTTTCTACCAGAGCTTTGGATTCAAGGCTGACTCATCCCCACTCACAATTTCCTCCTTCTGACTGATTTACTTCACATCTTGTTTGCTGTCTGTGTATCCAGATGTGCCTCCAAGAGCTCTTCTTGTGATCAAAATAAGTGAAAGACTTTTATTACCTTTTTCAATTCCTTGGCTCCTTCCCTTAGTACTTAGTATAGTTTGTCTTATAAACTAGGGTTTATATAATCAAGTTGTGATTTTCTGTCCTTAAGACTATATTCTGAGCGTTTTTCTCTAGACTTTTCCTGTGGTATCTATAACAGTTAATTAGTGTGGTTCCCTTTTTTCTATTTAGTGTGCTTATTGACCCCATCACACTTCGCTCCTGTACCAGTCCACTACTTGGATCTGGTTCTCATGGGTCCAGACCCCTCCAGCTTGCCTTGGTTGGATTCAACAGCCATAGAGACTTCTTGACTACATCCCTTACTCTGTCTACTCTGATGTTATCAGGCTGAGACAAGCCCCTGAGCTAAAGCTTCAGTGTCAGAGCACTGATGGTGGAGTTGATCCCAAAGTTCTCTGAGCCGTTCCTCCCCCTCATTGCCTTAGCACTTGACAGCTCAGGTCTGAGGTCCTCCTCGGAGCCAACCTCTGTTGGAACCAGAGATTTCTCAAGGCGGTTGACAGAAGAAGTATTTCCTCAGCTCTGATGGCAGAGTCAGCTTTTGAGGCTGTGGAAGGGGCTTTGGCTGTTCCAACAAGACAAGTGCTCACACTGAGTGCGTATCTATCCAGATCGTGTGTCTCATTCCTCCCATTTGTGTCAGCAGGGACAGTCAGAACTCATAGGCTTTGAGACAGTTTAACGTTCAAACTCCCTGTCTGATTCCAGCTTGTCTCCATCAGAGCCCGAGAGACATGTTCTACAAAAACAGACATGCAAATGAAAGCACATAGACTCCTCATCTGAGTCAGTCACTGAGGACACAGATTTGGATGATAAAAGACCTTCCAGGCCCTTTCCACTGAAAGGCATCACATTTGGCAGCATCCTAGAACTAATGAAGCAGAAAGAGGGATGATAAACTGAAACTCCTCCTTCCGATGAGTGTGTGTTTCTTAAGGGTCTGGCTCAGCTACATTCTGGGTGGTTCCCCCTCCTGATACTTTAATAGACCTCACAGTACAGGGGGCTTGGAAGGACCCTGATGTTACAGAGCCAATCCCCAAGAAGTCCAACAGAATCCTAGTCGCCCCAAAAGACAGAAAACACTGGTGTAGGGCCCTCCAGTAGATGCCATGGAGGTTGCAGCAACCACAAAGAAAGAACTATCTGAAGAAAGTTTGTCTATCCATCCTCCTAACAGAGTCCAGGGTGTTGGACAGGCTAGGGATACAGACTTATGCTTCAGTAGCTTTTGCATTAGGAGCACTGAATTATCTTGTTTATTTAAATAATTTCCAAAGGGACTTGATCAATGAGGTGTCCAAGCCTCTGTCAGATAACTTACCATCAGAAGTCCAAAAGACAATCGACACCCAAATATCTACCCTACAGTGTACTTTTGATGTTGCCATGAGATTGCTATCTTAATGCATCAGATGGCACATCAAGAGCAGCTGGTACAAGCATTACCATGCATCTCCATGCTTAGATGCAGCTTTGTGGAAAGCTTCAAGGCATCCTTTATTAATTCCCCTTTCAATGGTTTCAATCTTTTTGGACACAAGGTAAAAAAAATAAATAAAAAAGGTTACCAGGAATGAACAATATGGTAAGCCTGTCAGCCATAGTAATCTGTTTCTCCACTCCACAAAGAATCTTTTCAGGGAATCAAAAGGGAGGTAAGAAAATGTGGTTCTGGAAATCACAGGGTTTTCACCACAACACTTCTGGAGATAAACCTTCCCAAGGCAGAGGAGGACAATGTTCAAATGGATGTCAACGCAAAGGCAGACTGCAGAACCAGGGTTTCTGTGGTCCTTTCATTGAAACCCCCTACCAGCATCCCTGAAAGGTTACCCAGCTTCTATACTGTGGTGTCAGTCGGGGAGGGCAATTAACCTTACAGCCTCAAGCCTGGCAAGTCATCACTTCTGTTTCATTTGTGTTAAGGATAATCACCACAGGCTATACCATACCCCTTTTGTATCCTCCAGGAAAAGATTGAAGATTCCCAATACTCCACCTGATCAGTTGGAATCTGCAGCAACAGAAGTGTCAAAGTTACGAAAAATAAAGTACAGGTCACCGCTGAATAATTCTTTGTGGAATCTCCTTTATTAAAAGTAAGCGCTTTCGGAATAATCCTTCATCAGACATAATTCAAAGTAACAAAAGCAGCCATATTTAAAACACAGATCATCCAATCACTTACTCCTAAAAGCCCGCCTTTTTTGTAAAGCAGGTTTAATTGGTAAAACATCGTTAAGACCAGGTGGTCTATGTGCTCTTAAATCTACTATCCACTTGGATTCAGCTAATGCTGTTCTATGCTGAATGTCCCCCCCCTCTCATTAGTGGCAATATTAACAATGCATCTGAACTTAAAAGTGTGTGTGGGATTAATCTCTATATGTCTGAATAAAGCATTGCTCACTTGACATGTTCTAATATTACTAATATGCTGTAAAATCCGAACCTTCAGCATGTTATTTGTCATACCTACATAAAAACTTTCACATTGTTCACAATTGGCCATATATACTAAGTGTTTTGTCCTGCAAGTAGCCCTCCCTTTAAATATAAAAGTTTGTGTCTTATCAGGATGTTTATATTCAGTGTCGCTATTAATATATTGACACGCCTTGCAGTTACCACAGGGATATGTGCCTGCTCTAATATCTATTGTAGGTCTCTTATTCAAATATGTCTCCTTACATAACAAGTCCTTGAGATTGTTGTTTCTCCTATAGTTAAACATGGGACGTTCTGCCACTACGTCCTTAAGACTAATATCACTTCTTAGGATATTCCAATTGTTCTGAACTATATTACATATGTCTTTAATGTTACTACCATACGTAAAAAGTATTTTAGGTTGTTCCTTCCTGCTACTACATAATCCTGTATCTATTTGTCTGCCAATAACAGGGCCTTGCATCCATGGCCTATTCTTTGTCTTCCTATGTAAAGCATTGTTACTAACCACCTATACCACAATATTGGGAAAGATATGCCTCGGGTGCATGCTGTCATAGGATAACAATGCATGCACCTGAGGCATATCTTTCCCAATATTGTCAAGAGCCAAGTGGGTAGGATATCTAGGGTATGTTCTGAAGATACTTACTGTGATGAGGAACTTTCCAGGCTGAGTGGACATTTTTTGGATAGGGGCTATGAGAGGAACATGGTTAGTAAGGTGGTTAGTAACAATGCTTTACATAGGAAGACAAAGAATAGGCCATGGATGCAAGGCCCTGTTATTGGCAGACAAATAGATACAGGATTATGTAGTAGCAGGAAGGAACAACCTAAAATACTTTTTATGTATGGTAGTAACATTAAAGACATATGTAATATAGTTCAGAACAATTGGAATATCCTAAGAAGTGATATTAGTCTTAAGGATGTAGTGGCAGAACGTCCCATGTTTAACTATAGGAGAAACAACAATCTCAAGGACCTGTTATGTAAGGAGACATATTTGAATAAGAGACCTACAATAGATATTAGAGCAGGCACATATCCCTGTGGTAACTGCAAGGCGTGTCAATATATTAATAGCGACACTGAATATAAACATCCTGATAAGACACAAACTTTTATATTTAAAGGGAGGGCTACTTGCAGGACAAAACACTTAGTATATATGGCCAATTGTGAACAATGTGAAAGTTTTTATGTAGGTATGACAAATAACATGCTGAAGGTTCGGATTTTACAGCATATTAGTAATATTAGAACATGTCAAGTGAGCAATGCTTTATTCAGACATATAGAGATTAATCCCACACACACTTTTAAGTTCAGATGCATTGTTAATATTGCCACTAATGAGAGGGGGGGGACATTCAGCATAGAACAGCATTAGCTGAATCCAAGTGGATAGTAGATTTAAGAGCACATAGACCACCTGGTCTTAACGATGTTTTACCAATTAAACCTGCTTTACAAAAAAGGCGGGCTTTTAGGAGTAAGTGATTGGATGATCTGTGTTTTAAATATGGCTGCTTTTGTTACTTTGAATTATGTCTGATGAAGGATTATTCCGAAAGCGCTTACTTTTAATAAAGGAGATTCCACAAAGAATTATTCAGCGGTGACCTGTACTTTATTTTTCGTATTTATCTGGTTTGGTACAACAGGTCTTTAGCATAACTTGTTATTTTTGCTTGTGCTGAAGTGTCAAAGTTGCTAGACAAAAAAAGTCATCCAACAGGCCCCCCACCCCAAGACCAGTTATAATCTGAAATCTGTTCCAGGTTAATTTTAGTTCCGAGGAAGACAGGGGACCTCAGGCCAATATTAGATCTCAGCCACCTCAATCAATTTGTCAGACAGATGAAAGTCCGGATGGTCGTGGTACAGTCCATATTATCTGTCAGAAGTAAGGACGATTGGATGTGCTCTGTAGATTTCGAGAATGCCCACCACCATATCACAATTGAAAGGGAATTCAGGAGATTTCTTTGTCTCTGCCTGGAAGCAATCATTACCAATTCATACCACTGCCATTCGGTTTCACCACAGCCCCCCAGGTGTTTACCAAAATTATGGCTGTGGTTCATAGGTTCATAGGTAGGTACTAGGCTATCGGCCCAAGGGCCTACGTAAGCCTAGCCAACAAAGTTCCCTGGCTTACGCCACCCAAGAAAGTTATTTTCCTGTGCCACTGTTGAGCAGAGACACAGAAGTGATCCCGGGGTGTATTTCCTTTTTCCCATCCACTCATCAAGATTTTTCTTGAAGAGTGCTAATGAAGAACTTTGCTTGACATAGATGGGTAGCCTGTTCCAGAGTATGGGAAGTCTCTGGGACATGAATCTATCCCACCAGCATGTCCTGTTTATTGTAGTGAAAAGATTTAGGTCCCTAGAGCGAGTAGCTCAGAGGGATTGGGATTTCTTTAGGTGTAGCATGTCCAACAACTCTGGGTTTGACATAGCTTTATATGTTAGGCAGAGATCACCTCGGAGTAGGCGATATGCTACGGAGTAAAGTTGGAGTTTTTTGAGGCGGTCAGTGTAGGGCATTTGTTTGAGGCCAGTAATCGTCTTTGTGAGGTACTTCTGTGGCCTTTCCAGCTGCTGCTGCAGATGTCTTGTGAGGTACATTCCAAAAGGGCCATTATACTCTATAATGGGTCTAATGAATGTCAAGTAGAGAGGAACAATGACCTCTTTTTTCTTGGATGAGAACCCTTTTATGATGAGGTGTGCCACAGAGAAGTACTTCCTGACTACTGTGGTGATGTGACTATCAAAGGAGAGACTACTGTCCACCTGGGTCCCAAGGTCTCTTATCACACATTCGGTATTAAGTAGATTGCTGCATATGTGGTAGTTCATGGGTACTGAGTTTTTACCAAAGGGGATGACACTGCAACTTTTGGCATTGTGCTTGAGGCCATGGCTCTGACACCAGGCATCTGTCTCAGCGAGGCCCTTCTGTAGGATGTCCACATCATTTGGGGACTTGACCATGGCTCCTAGTTTGCAGTCATCTGCGAGCTTTGTTAGCCAGAGGCCTTCTGTGTTAGCTTGTACTTCAGAGAAGTAGATAGCAAACAGGAGAGGTCCCAGGATGGAACCCTTTGGTACTCTACTTGTCACTGCTTTGAGGTCAGATTTGGAGTCTGCAACTTTTACAGTGTGGGTTCTGTCAGTGAGCCAGTTGGCAACCCGTCTTGTGACGTAGGGATTTATACCTAGTTTAATGAGTTTAGCTATAATTCCAGAATGGGGGCAGCTTACCTACAACTGCAAGGGATCCAAGTCTTACCATGTCTAGATGCTTGGCTCCTAACTGCTACCTCCAGGGATTTACTGCTACAGCACCAAGCTTTTCTACTCTGTCTGGTAGATGAGTTACTCTGTCTTGTAGATCAGTTAGGAAAAACAGTCAATTGCCCAATACAGCATACTACTGTATTACACAATACAGCACACATAATTCATTGGATGTCAGGTTGACACAATTCGACAGATTGCAAAATTCCCAGCCACAGTAATTCTGTCTTTAAGGCTGGCAGCCTCTCAGGTAGTTCAGCATCCCTGCCCACAAGCAAGGCTTATTTTTCATTTGTTAGGTCTGATGGCCTCTACCATTACACTAGTACGACTAGCAAGATACCACATGAGAGAGTGTTACAGTGGACATTGGCTGTTCAATGGTCAAAGAGTCTCAATCACCCCCACACTAGAATCAGTCTTATTCAAATATGCAGAAACCATATAAGATGGTGGATAATGGCCCCATCAGTGGTAGAAGGAGACCTTTTTGGCAGCCAAATTCCCTGGACACAGTAGCCATGGACATTTCCCTTATAGGGTGGAGGTGCTTTGAGGGGAAGACCATTCAAGGAACTTGGTCACATACAGAGGCCACACTTCACATTAGTAACTTGGAGATGAAAGCAGTCCTCCTAGGGTTGCAGGATTTCCAGGACTACCTACCGAAGGATGTGGTTTCCATCCAGACATATGACATGTCATTTGTATGGTATATCAACAGACAAGGGAAAACACATCCTTCTTTGCCAGGAGGCCATGTGAGTCTAGCAGTGAATGATGTTTCCCCATTGCTTTATGGTAGGAAAGCACATTCCTGGGACATCCAATGTGCTAGAGGACAAGTTGAGCAGGTGTATCCTATTACCACATGAGTGGTCTCTCAAACAAACAGTGGCTACAGACATTCTTCAGCTATTGGTGCCAAATTTGCTGCAACCTCATTGCTTCCTACCTGAACAACAAATGCAGCAGTTACATTGCTGTAATACCTCCACAGGGCCAGCCACTGAGAGATGCTCAAGTCCACATTTGATCCCCCCCAAGGTCTCTTCTGTGCCTTCCCACTGATACCTCTCTTGATGGAATTTTACAGAAAGCCACAAGGTGGAAGACCAAAGTGATCCTTATTGCACTGTTTTGGCCCCAGTAAGTATGGATGTTATGCAGTCCTATCTCGCCGTAATTCTTGCTGGATGGGTTCGGAGCTGATATTCGGCTCTGACTCAGCCGATACTAAAGCTCGAGTGCTTTTACTGGCTCGAGGCTAACCCCTATCCCATGGTGCCTCATGACAATTCCCCAGATCTCATTTGCTGTGAAAGCTTCGAGGTTGTCTCCTTACTGGCTCATTGGCTAAGTAGTAGATTTTTTTTACTAAATCTTGTTTTCTCACCATTTTTTTCTTCGATCTTTTACTCCTTATAGTTAATAGCTCTTCCTGTGTGATTGTATTGAGTGTTTGACTCCTATCCCACCCCCATAGGATTGTAAGGCCCATTTCAGTTAGAGGGCCGTAGTTGCCCATTTAGGTTAGAGGGCCTTTCCTCCCTGAGTGTTACTTCTTTATAAATAGAATCTTTCTAAATTTCTGTCTTCACTGTTTGTTGGTATTTTTACCTCAGTAGATAGTATTGTTAGTATAGTTAGCATTGTTGTCTTTTTTCTTAGGTAGCTTTATTAGTTTGTTCTTGTTAGCATGTCTATGGAAAAGGACAGAGAACACAAGGACCATTGCCCTTCAGGGTTTAAAAAATGTGATAAATGTTCACAAAAGATGTCATTGACAGACAGTCTCACTAGCTGTGTGTACTGCTTAGGCGAAGCCCACTTACAAGAACCCTGTACTTTTTGCCATGCCTTCAGTACTAGGGTTCTTAATGAGAGGAAACACAAACTCATAGATAGGGGTCTTATGACCAGTTCCTTCCAGGAACAGCTGGAACTTGGTCAGACAGCTCCTAAGACTACCAAATGAAAATCTTCGGCTCCAGCTTCGGAACCGTCGAAAAAATCCAAAGAGACGGAGCCAAAGAGTTCTGGCTCAGATTCTGCTTCTTCTGTCTCGGTGCAGTCTGTCTCTTTGGTGATGAGGCAACCTTCGGTACCGAGACAGTTACCTGAGATTGACCCTGTTTCACCTACCTTGAGATCTCCTATTTTAGAGAGGAGGAGATCTCATTCTGTCTCCACCTGATCCTCCAGGACACTCTCAGATGAGGACATCAAGTGGGTGGTGAAGAGGTTGCTTTCTGACCCGGCTCTGGCAAGAAAATTGGCCACTCCAGACCCAAAGGCTTCGGAGCTGACCCTTTTGCAATCCACTGCTCCTCCTCCGACTGCTTCGCTCTCTGAGCCAATCACTTCAGGTTCCTCGATGTTGGATCCTTCGGTTCTGAGAATTCTTCCTGCTTCCTCGGAACCGATAACTCTATCATCAGCGGCTCAGTCTGGAGCCAAGGGATCTGGGAGCCAATGCTCTCAAGTCGACTCCAAGGGGGATAGTCACGTTGGGTTTTCTTCAGAACTGACCCTCCCACTCGGCGCTTCAGTTCGACTCAGCTCGGTTCCCACATCTACTTTGGAGCCATTTCCCCTTGCTCAGAGCCGACTATCCATCTCCTCAGAGCGGAGGTCTTCTTAGGAGCGGGGAAGAAAGGCCTTTGAAGCAATAGAGAAGGCTTTATCTTCTGCAAAAGCCATACCTTTGGAACCGATGTCCCACCAGCAGCCGGCAGCAACCTCTTCTCCCCTGCCACCCCCAAAGTGTAGGGAACCAGAGACTCAAGCAGCCTCCATTGGAGGTTCCCCCTCTTCCGAGACCTCCCCAGATTATCCCACTAGAGAGTTCCCTCGGAAGAGACTTTGTAAGAGGAAGCATGTTGACTCAACTGAGTCTGTCATGTCTGACACTGATTTGGAGGAATCAGACGGGTCCCCTAGATCCCCCTCTGAGGATGTCTCCTTTTCTGACATCCTGGAAATCCTCAGACAGAGGGGTGATTGGAAGACCTCTAACCCTACTGAGGATGAATCAGTGTATCTTGAGGCCTTTGGTTCCTGACCTTCCACCTCCTGGGTGACACCGCCTTATGACCAGCTCTTGAGGGTCATATTGCAGAAAGCCTGGACCTCCCCAGACAGTGGAGCCTGTCCCAAGGAGGCCAAACAAATTTATGACTGCACCAGAAGATAAGTCTTTTCTTTCTAAAGGGGTTCCTGTTGATGCTATGGTGGTAGCAGCGGCCACCAAGAAGGAGTTGTCCGAGACATCTTCCAATAGCCATCCTCCTAACAAGGAGTCCAGGAAGATGGATAGGTATGGAAAGTGTACCTTCTCTTCAGCAGCATTTACCTTAAGATTGCTGAATTACCTTTCTCATTTTCCTCGACTTCAGAAGGATCTCCTGAAGGAGTTGGAAGATACCCTTCAGGGTTCAGTAGCTTTGGGATCCACGGATAAGGTTTCTGCGCAGCTCTCCACCCTTATATCGATAGCTAACTCCTCCACGAGGCTGATTTCCTATGCAGCAGATGGAGGGAACAGGGCAGCTGCAGCAGGAATCTCTCTTGGGAGACATTCTTGGATGCATCTTTGTAACTTCACGGAATCCTTTAAGTCTTCCTTGACCAAAGTCCCCTTTGATGGTTCAACTCTTTTTGGATATCAGGTGAAAGAGACCTTGACCAGGTGCGAGCAGGAAGGGAAAACCTTATCTGCTGTCGGAGTCCGTTTCTCCCTTCCTTCTAGACCCTATCCCAAGGGTCAAACAGGAGTGAAAATGTGGTTCCGTAAATCCCAAAAAGGTTTCCCTCAGGCACAAGGTCAACCCTCCCCTAGGGGAAGAGGGGGAGAATATAACGGAAGACGCCGTCCTCGCAGCAGAGAAGGTCTGCAACACCAGGGAGATAGAGAAACCTTCTCTGATCGTCCCTTCCATCTCTCCTAAGGGGTTGCCCGACTGTCCGTCTCTGGAGGCAGTTGGGGATCATCTCTCGCTGTACCCAACCACCTGGCTAAACATTTCACAAGAGTGTTGGGTACAAACCATAATATCCAGAGGTTACCTGATTCCCTTTGTTTCCTATCCCCCGGTAAACCGGTCTCTTCCAGACGTGCCACCCATTCAGCTAGACCGTGCAATATCAGAGGTCATCTTGTTGCTGCAAAAAAGAGTCATCCAAGAAGTCCCCACAGAGCAAATAGGATCAGGAACTTACTCACGATTCTTTTTAGTTCCAAAAAAGACAGGGGACTGGAGATCAATTCTAGAGCTCAGCAAACTCAACAAGTCGGTAAGAAATCAAAGTTATGAATGATCACTCTGCAATCAATATTTTCCTTTATCGGGAAAGACAATTGGATGTGCTCAATAGATCTTCAGGATGCGTACTTCCACATCAAAATGGACAGGCGCTCTAGAAGACACTTACGCTTCCTGCTGGGAGCCAGTCGTTTTCAGTTTCAAACACTGCCCTTTGGCCTCACTACAGCCCCCATAGTGTTCACCAAATGCATGGCAATGGTAATGGCTCACCTGAGATGTCAAGGATTCCAGGTATTTCCGTACCTAGATGACTGGCTCCTCACTGCTACCACCAAGCATCAACTGATCAGAACCAGGGATGAGACTCTATCCTTATGTGCCAGATTAGGCATCACAGTAAACCTAAAAAAAACAGCCTTATCTCCATCGCAGCACATTGTATTCTTAGGCTCAGAAATAAACTCAATCACCATGACAGCAAGACTAACACCAGAAAGAGTAGAATCATTGTGCAATCAAGTCAGATCTTTTCTAAACAGTCACAAAGTTCAGGCCAGTGTAGTCCTTCAAGTCCTAGGGACTATGGCTTCCTCCATTCTTTTAGTTCCCCTAGCCCGTCTGCACATGAGAGTACTTCAGTGGCTACTATTCACCCAATGGTCAATGCAGGATCTTCCCCTGTCTCATTAGATTCTCATCACAAACACCTGCAAGAAGGATCTGACATGGTGGTTGCATACAGAACAACTTCTCTTAGGTCGTCTACTTGTTCTTCCTCAAGAAAATGCAGTTTTGACCACGGACACCTCCCAGATAGGGTGGGGGGGCATTATCTAGGAATGACAGTCCAAGGTTCTTGGCAGAACCATCTGGAGATGAGAGCAGTGATATATGCGTTGCAAGCACTTCACAGTTCTCTTCCCACCAGGACAATTGCGATTCACTCAGACAACATGTCTGTCGTGTGGTACATAAACAAGCAAGGGGGAACCAAATCTTACCCACTTTGTCGAGAGGCCTTAAGAGTTTAGAAATGGGCGATGGACACTCAGCACTTTCTGGTAACAATGCACATCCCGGGGAAGTCCAATGTGATAGCAGACAAACTCAGTCGAACAATTCTCATGCCTCACGAGTGGTCCCTGAATTCAGAAGTTGGAAAGAAATCTTTCACAGATGGTACCAGCCTTGCTGCAACCTATTCGCCACACACCTGAACACCAAATGCAGCAGCTACTTTGCCCTAATTCTCCATCTGGAAATGTCACCCAGGGATGCTGTAGTCCACAATTGGCCCCCGGGACTCCTTTATGCCTTCCCGCCTTTTCCTCTCATTCCAAAAGTGATACAGAAAGCAAAACAGTTGAAGAGTACCCTGATCCTCATTGATCCTTACTGGCCTCGTCAAGTCTGGTTTCCCTTCCTGTGGCCCTACCTCTTGGAGGAACCATGTATTCTGGAACCATCTCCAGACCTCCTGATTCATCAATCGGGTCAGTTCCATCCTACCATCCACACCCTAAAATTGACAGCATGGCTGCTCCAGTTCCACGAATAGCCAGGTGTGTTTCCCTCTTACCTTCAGTCAAACACATTCTGATTTCTTCTCACAAGCCTTCCACTAGGAAGTTATATTCCAGCAAATGGAAAAGGTTTTCTATTTGGGCTGTAAACCAAGGCTTAGATCCCTATACAGCTCCTGCAGAATCTATTTTGTCCTTCCTTCCGTCCATCTTTCATGAAGGAGCTGTGGCTGCTATGGTTAGAGTTCATTTAGCTGCCATCTCTAATTACCATTTTGGCTACATGGGGAATCCCATCATGTCCCACTCTTTGTGCAAAACCTTTTTGAAGGGAGTTCTCCTTCTCAGGCCTCCAATCAAACAGCCATTAGAACCCTGGGACCTAAACTTAGTTCTCACATCCTTAATTTCTTCCCCATTTGAACCCTCTTCTTCATCGGATCTGAAATTATTATCTTGGAAAACACTATTTTTATTATCTATAACTTCTGCTAGGAGAGTCTCAGAATTGCAAGTTCTTACTATTCGACCCCCTTACATTGTTTTCCACAAGGATAGAGTCTCACTTAGGACTAACCCTTCCTTTCTTCCCAAGGTATGTTCAGAATATAATCTTAACACTACTATTGAGCTACCAGTGTTTTTTCCAAATCATTCTAATAAATCTGAATACAGGCTACACCAGTTAGACGTCCACAGAATTCTCAGTTTTACCTACACAGGACTAAAGAATTTAGAAAATCAGCTCAATTATTTGTTTCCTTTTCAGACAAAAATAAAGGCTTGCCTGTTTCTAAGGTTACCCTCTCAAAATGTCTTTCAGACTGCATTTCCTTTGCTTACCAGACTGCTGGCAAACAGTTACCCAACAAAGTAAAAGGCCACTCTACAAAGGCACTATCAGCTTCATGTGCCTTTAGATCTAGGCTTCCAATTGATACTATTTGTGCAGCAGCTACCTGGGCAAGACCACATACCTTTGTCACTCATTACAAATTGGATTTGGCCTCCCGGGACAGGTCATCCGTTGGGTCCACTGTGCTGAAGAGTCTCTTTGCTTGAGCCACCTGGGATAAAGGTGCTTGGGACGCTGTTCCGTCCAGCAAGAATTACGGCGAGATAGGACTACATAACATAAAGAAGTTATGTACCTACCATAACTTTCCATGTTTGTAGTCCATCTCACCTACATTCTTGCGTCCCTCCCTTCTGCCCCCTTCCTGTTCCAGGAGGATCTAGTGGACTATACTTATGCTGTCTGACCTGGTTGTAGTTGTTGTCCACCTGGCTTGGATAATGTTATACCAATGTTCTGTCTGTATTTACACAGTTATTGATAGTTTCATAACAATTAGGTACTTCTTGCTTCTTGCAAACAAGATCTGGGAAATTGCCGTGAGGCATCATGGGATAGGGGTTAGCCTCGAGCCAATAAAAGCTCTCAAGCTTTAGTATCAGCCGAGTCGGAGCTAAATATCGGCTCTGAACCCATCCAGCAAGAATGTAGGCGAGATGGACTACAAACATGGAACGTTATGGTAAGTACATAACTTCTTTTTTCCCTTTCTTTGGCCTTATTTACTGCATTCAGCTTGGGTGCTGGATCCCATCCTGGATATGCTGAGTCACTCATTAGGAATGCGTTGACTGGATTTTTAGACCCTAAAACTAACCACATGGTTTCTTTAATTTTAACAATAGCCAGAGATGAGAGGGTGTTTTCTCTAATAGTCTCTGTAAAATCTTCTTTCCAAAAGGAATTGAGCAAAAAAAAAGATCAAATGGAGAAGATTTGCTGTTTAGGCATCCTCAAAAGGATTAGATGATTTTTTGGCTCCTCTTCCATCAATACTGGAATTTCTTTCAGAATTTTTCCATCAAGGATCAAATTATTGTACTGTCAAAGTTCAGATGGCTGCCATTTCATATTTTCACATAGGCCATAATAGCTCATCCATTGCTTCTCTAACGATAGCTAAGGTTTTCCTAAAAGGAACATTTTTGTTCAGACCTTCCATTTGAGGACCAGTTCCTTTATGGGATATCACATTGTTACTTCCGTCATCGACTCAAAACCATTTATGCCTACAGCCTCAGTCAGCTTAAAGCTTCTTTCTTGAAAGGCCATCTTCCTGATAGCTATTACCTTTGCTAGACGAGTTTTGGACTTGCAAGCTCTCTCATGCAAACCACCCTTTCTCATCTTTCACAAAGACTGAATGTCATTGAGAACAAACCATACATTTCTGCCAAAGGTTTCATCTGAAGCAAATCTAAATAAATACATTGATTTATAAGTACTTTTTTTCCAAATTACTTGAGCAAAGATGAACATGTGCTTCATACATTAGATGCACACAGACAGCTCAGGTTTTATTTACATGATACCAAAAATTTTAGAATGTCAGATCAACTATTTGTCTCCTTTTCCAAAGCAAAATTAGGGCACTGTGTTTCAAAAGTCACATTTTCTAGATGGTTGGTAGACTGCATTTCTTTTGTTTATAAATCTCAAGGATTGCCTTTGCATTTAAAGCCTAAGGCTCACTCCACTAGAGCAATCACTAGCTCTACAGTATTCGTAAAAATAATTCATGTTAGTGGCATCTGTGCAGCAGCAACTTGGACAACATTTCGCACATTTGTATCTCATTACAAGTTAGATGTGCAGTCCAGAGCTCATCCATCCTTTGGCTCTGCCATTCTCAGGAATGCCCTGCCTTGAGACCACCTAGGTCCTTTTTTAAGCAGCTTGGGAATCTGTCCCAAACATTGAATAGGAAGAAAATAGACAATGCGTACAATAGTTATGTACATACCATAATGTCAGATCTCTGTTGTCTCATTTTCATCCAGTTCAACATCCTTTTTTTTCTTCCTTCCAGATTACCATTTGTATGTTCTTGGGTTTGGATAGACCTTGACTAAGACCATGTCTGTTAGATCCAAATCACCTTTTCTAAGGAAAGAATGCTTTTCAGTTGTTATTCCATTCCATGATATTTGTGCTATATGATTAGAATAGTCAGCAAACTCGATCTGAGGTAAATCAGTCAGAAGGAGAGAATTGTGGGTAGGGGAAGAGTCAGAGTCTTGGATCCAAAGTTCTGGCAGAAGGTGCCGAGGTCAGATCCGAGTAGATCATACAAGATATAACAACCCACACATTGAACCAGACAAAAATGAGACAACATGGATCTAAAATTATAGTAAGTATGTAACTGTTGTTTTTCTGCAGCAATATTCGATCTGACTAATGGTTTGTATGCATGAAAGGTGCTCTTGAGCTTCAGATGCTGTCCAGCTGTTATATCCTTAGTAGGGTATAACCCATATAGTTTAGACTGCTGTAGCAGTAACCATTTGAACATCTGCTCTTAAGGTACGTTAACTTACACAACTGTACTTTCTCTTTCCCATGATATTTTGAGTTTTGTAGCTTGCTGGATTTCTACAGTAAATATCTTGCACTTCCTGCTAATCTGTCGCTAACTGCTAATAATTTAGTATAGCCCTTGAAATTAAGGGCAGTATCGCTCATTTGTCTCTAACACATATAATGGGAAGGCTTTGGGTTTCCTTTAGATGCTTTAATACATAGAAACACATCAGGATGGATAGCAGCATCATTAAATATGAACAAACTAGTTAGAGAGACCTTACATACATACATCTTTACATCTCAACAGCTAACTACAAAATGGCAGTCTAGCTTGCGCATGCTCAGTATTTATACACTTGTGCAATCCCTTGTATAGCTTCTTAAAGGTATAAACACACATACTGATCTACGACACTACCCTGGTCAGTGTACACACTTCCTTTAACAGGCAGTTTTACCAGTTCAAATGTTATAGGCCAATATATTTTATGGGAACATACTTGTTAAGAAAAAGAAGTTTTGATTAAATGATGAGATGGAGTGTAATGTATCTTAATAACCTCAGTTTTTTAGTACATTAACTTTATAACCTGAGAGCTATCCAAAATAAGCCAATATTTCAAAATGCCAAAGAAGGTTAGCATGTCCTCAGTGTGTAGCGAAACTTTGTGGCAAATTCTGAAATGCTGCAGACCAGCAATGGTAAAATGTCTCAGATTTTGATGCTAAGTGTTGTAAGTATAATATGAAGAACAATGGTGATAACAGATAATCCTGCCTTGTCCCCCTAGTAATAGAGAAGGCTGAAAGCAGCCTAGTGCCTAGCTTAATCCTGGTAGACACGTCCATATATATTTTCTGTCAAAGTTCAATATAAGTGGAAAAGAAATGCCATATATTTGACACAAGGAAAAGAAATCCCCAGCTGGCACTGTCAGATGTCTTCTCAGTATTAAGACTAGCCGTCAACAGAGGAACTTTAAACCTGTCAACATATTTAACCAATAAAATAGTCTTAATTAAGCTGTAATTAGCGGTGCACCCAGGAATGATGCTTACAAGGAAGAGCAAACAAGAGACTAATCTTGTCACGATAATAGCCATGAATAATTTTGTTGTCAGGGTTCAGCACTGATATCAGTCTGGAGGAGGCCGTCTGTGTAGGATCCTTACTAGATTTTAGTATTAAAGCAATAACTGCCTGTCACCAGAATTTGGGAAGGTCTGTGCCTTGAGTAATGATGTTGTGCAGTTTGGAAAAAAATTGAAATAAACTTAGAGCTATGTCTGTAGGCCTTGATAGGGAGGCCATCGGGTCCAGGTGATTTACTTGAGGCATGTTCAGAACAGATGTGTCATATCTTTGACCCTTCAGTGTGTCCATGTGTCACATAGTCCTAAACTCTAATGCCTCTACACTATCCCTACCTCTCTTGTTTATGCCCAGTAATCATGGTTCTTTAAATATTTGAAATCCTGACAAAGTAGAGTTATACGTGCTGCAATCTCTGCCTGTTACTCACTACAAACAGAATGTACATATGTAAATACTTACTAATTGGAATAGTCTGTATTGCCTTCCATCTCTCACTAGATACTACTAGCACAACAAATGCCTGTTCTACACTTTGTATAATGCTACTATGGCAGTAATGTGCCATTTTTGATGTAAATATTGCTGTAATGTGCTATTGGACTTGTGGAACTACTTCTCCGTCCCACTAGATACTACTAGTAGAATGTTGCTAATCTGAATAGTGTTTGTCTTTCATCTCTCACTACACAGAAACTGCTAGTAGAACAATGCTTTTTTTCTACACTTTGTATAATATTTGTATTGCTGTGATGTACCATTTTTGATATAAGTGTTGTTGCAATGTGCTTGATGTAAGTGGAGCTTTTCTCCCTGGGCCTCCTCTGAAAATGGATCTCCTCCAATCGGACCTTCCTGTTTAACAAAAATAAAATAAATAAAATAAATGTTCATCAAGATTCAAATCAACGTCTTCTAATCAGTGACAGCGACATGTTCTTGTGAGTTCTCAGAAAGGGATGGAAGTTGCACAAAGGTAAGCAATTGCCTAGCTTCGGCTTGAGTGTCAACATTTTTGGGGGGGGGGGGTAGCTTTATGAGGGAAATCTAATATTTCTTAAACTGATTTAAGATCCCAGTTAGTGAAGTGACCACTTCCCCATGTTGCTTCTTTCCTTTGAGGCAGGAGCCTAAGCTAGGGTGTTGTATGGATTATTATAACAATATTATTCCCTGAAAATTTCATGAAAGAAATGTTGAACTGTTTTGGATCTAAAGAAATGTACAATTGCAAAAGTATCCTGAAATGGTCAGTTGCGTGGGGACAGTCATGTGGAAGATGCTTGTTAAGGAGATTAAAATGAATTGGATGCTTCTTCAAGGTTACAGCTACAGTTGTTACTTTTAAGAAACATACCTGGCTCATAATTCTGCCTTTCCTAGAAGATATTAAGGCTGACCACCTTGATGACAGTATTAATAGTAAGACCCTGTTGGGTTACATAGTGAAGATGCATTTTAGCTGAAATTAGAAAAGACGGAGAAAACAGTTGTGGATGCAACAGATGTGTCATATCTCTGACCCTTCAGTGTTGCAGGAATTTGTTCAAAACACTATTTTTTTTTTTTGAAAGAAGCATTTTCTTCAGCAGCCAAAGCAGAATTGGAAACAAGAAAACAGAATGCCCCAGTAAAAATTAAAGCACTTCCAGTAGTGGTATAATGGATTCCTATATTCTCTTTATCTATCAGCAGCTGTGTCCCTCTCTTGTGAGAAAAATATGTGTTATTATTCCAGCTGTTGTTAGATTACTTCATACAGGTCATTTTTTTACAGACAATAGTTCTTAGACTCCAAAAATCTGTCCTTTTCACTCCCAAATTTGATCCTGGAAGATAGTTGCCCTTCCCTTTTCTTATACTGATACTCTATTGTATATCTTTCCATCATTTAGATCCCAAACTGTCAGTGAGGGCAAAGAGAGGATTGACAAACTTAATTCTCTCAGTTCCACAGTGGCCAAGACAACTGTGTTTGCACTACGGCATCTGTTTTCTTGCCCTAGTATGTGTCCCTCCCTGTGCAAAAGCACTATTATCTTAACAAAGTTCTTCCCTTCAACCAAATGTTAGAACCCTCAACCTTCATGCTATGAGGATTTCTAAATATTTCAAGATAGATCACAATTTGGGAAAACTGATTTACCAGGAAATGTCTGAGGGAAATATATGGCAGGGTGGTATTATTCTTATTTTGAAGTACGTCTGACTAGTTTCTTCATGTAACACTGTGAAAATCATTTGACCCTGCATTTAAAGTGTTTATAAAGGGGATGTGTTTGCATTTCTCCTAATGATACAGCTGATCCTATTTATAAGTTAAATATTGAGAGAAAACATTAATTTCTACTCCTTGGTCCACCTTCACATGCACATTTAATATTTGTATCTTAGAATATATTTTGGTACTTACGTATTATCGCAACCACATTTCCAACCTGGCATAATTTGTTATGTTTGGCCGAAAATATGTATAGTAACCTTAAAAGGAGTGTGTAAACTACTACTGTTTACTGTGTCACATCGTGTATGAGGCAGGAAGAGGAGTAACGGTCAAATTTGGTATTCCAGGGTGCCGTAGGTTTCCGACGGAACTTACTTGATTAATGTGCCTGCCGCCTGACACTCACTGTTATCCAATGTCATCATGTTTGAATTTGTTAATGTATGGCAATTTTGGATGATCTGTAGTCATGTAACAGTGGCTATTGGGTTCATGCTGTGTTTTAAACATTACATTTTTTTAAACATTGCAATGTCAATGCTATTAAAGGTTTTGACTGGATTTTTTAAGATCTATACAATTGCAAGTCATGCGTTTTACAAACTGTTGTCTTGACGACTTTTTTACCACCTGTTGTAGTCTTCATAGTAAGGAGTGTGTTATGGACGTATTTTTGGTTTTTATTAGTCTGCAATGACATTCAGTATTTTACATGTATTTTTTGATACGTTATCTGTTGTAATGTACAACAGTTCTCCTTGTAGTCTGATTCAGTGAATGTCCTCTATATTGCTTACACTGCAGTTTTTGCCTGTAATCTTACTTTTATTGCTTCAGTTTTCTGCATACTTGTTTTGGTCTTAAATGTTTAGGTTACAAGCATACAAAAATGTTAAAGAATAAACAGGTCCTTCTTCACAGCACTCCGAAACCACAGGCATGTTTATTGCACTTCTCATTAAGGTAGGTCATGAAAGGAGTAAGGATGCTACCCAGGAGGAGGAATTGTGCCGTTATTCCTCTTCCAAGATCAAAAACAATGTGACACAAAAGTTGTTACCACTTCACATGCCCCTTTTCAGGTTCACATACATCGTTTCGCCAAAAGATTACAAATTATGCCATGCTGAAATTGTGGTTGCGATAATACGCAAGTACCGATATTTTTCTTTCTGGTAGTGACTTCTGCCAGAAAGATTTTGAAAAGGCTCTAAAAAGTATTCAGTCTATCATCTCTAAAATATATGACCGATCTCTGTGAATAAATTCATACAACCGCCAGTCTAATTCACATCCCAAGAAAATAAGAGGTGAATTAATTTCATCTTTTGAATGTGCATAACCAGTTATGATGCTATGTGGGGAGAACCATTGGCATCAAGAAATCTGATCTGAAAGGCATATGAGGCCTTCCTATGACCTGACTTTCTTTGTCAAAGTGGCTGGACCCACATATTTTAAAGAACAAAAGTTGCTTTATGCAAAATATGTTTTGAATGTGTAAAATAAGTTAAATGTTGATGTTAATAGCCCAGGCATGCTTAATTAGAGCTAATGTTGGTTCTGACATGCTCAGGGAATCATAATGCACAGTACTGTGTGTGGGTATGTGTGTGTGTGTGTCATAGTGGGGTTTACTAAAGCTATTGAATGATGGTCATGTGACCTAACTGCCAGTTGTCAGTCAGTAGAGAAGAGGCAGGATCACCATGGGAATAAATTGGGAATAACTACACCTGCAGTTTTTTCAGGGGCTGCTAGTTATCCTTAATGGCAGATTCCTGTCTCCCTGAATTCGGGGTTATAGAAGATGTGTGTGCATGCGTGCACACGCACGTGCACATGTGCGTGCATATTATTCAACATATGTCTGCTTGTATGGATACCTTTCAGTTGCTGACATCTGAAATTGTAGTCCTGAGAATAATGAGACAGAAATTACTAATCTAGACTAAATATATACTAAGTCTAACACTGTGATATCTTTAAATTTTCTGCATACTCCAAGTACAGCAAACTTAGAGTTAGTATATAAAAAAGTAGAGGTGTGGGGAGCACAGTCCTTAGTGCTGAGTGCTCTAGGGGGTTGAAGCCTTACCTGAAAAATGCAATTTCTGGAGTATATACAAGTTTCAGATGTTGAAAGTTGACATTACAGTCTCACAATTTCTGCAGTCCCTGTCTTTTTTATTTTTTTGCTGAATTATAACAGAGAGCTACAATAAAAATCAGAATAGTGTACCAACTCAGTCAAGGAAGAATAACAAATGTCTGTCTGCTTTGATGGGTGCATATCTAAGGTTTGACTTCAATCAAATAAAAGAAATAGTGGTCACAGTTATGCGTTTCCTCTTGGCTGTGCTCAAACACACACACACACACACACACACACACACACACACACACACACACACACACACACATTTTCTCTCTCTCTCTCTCTCTCTCTCTCTCCCATCTCAACCCATCCAAGAAACTGGCCTCTCTGTTTCTGTTCACCTCTGATATTTGATTGCAGTGATGGTGAAAGAAAGTAAAGCCTCTGTAATGTATTTCAGCTGGCTTAACTCAAAAGCACACTAGCCTTGCCTAACCAAATCAGTAGCTCTTTACCTATGATAAAATAGAGTAGAGGTCCATCACTTCCAATGACAGACTGCTTATATGCAAACCAGTTGTATGTCAGTGAAATGTGATCACATAGAAAATAGTGGTCAGTTAGAAAGTAGTGGTGATAGCAATGCGTCTCAGTTTATTGACACCCAGATGTATAGTAGCCCTGCAAAACCAGATCAGTGACTGTTTAACTGTGATCAGGCAACACCAGGGGCCAGTCAGTCACTTTTCTCCACATACTGACTATGTACCCACCAATTATTGCCATTTATTGACTATGTACACCTCGGATGTCTGATGGTGATCAAATAAAAATAATGCTACAGCAATGCATACCATTTTACAGAGATGGCCACTAACCCTGCAAAGCCAGATCAATGACAGATTGACCATGTGATCAAGCAACAGCAGGGTTAGTCACTTTTCATCCACAAACTGCCTCCTTACCCACCAGTTATAGCCAGTTATTAACTGTTTGCACACATCTCATATGTGTGATGGTGATTAAAAACTAATGGCCACAGTAAACCATCTTAGCTTGTTTCATACAAATGCACACTAGCACTTCAAAGTCAGATCAGTAACTATTAATAACTGTGATCAAATGACTGCAGAGGTCAGTGTCTTCCATCCACAGACTGCCTATAGTACACTAGTTATAACCACTTTGACTGTGTATACCTCAGTTCTCTGATCTCTAGCAAATTCAAAAATAATGGTAATTGACCACAGTAATGTGTACCAGTTTCATTCAAATACCCACAAACTGTGCAAAGTTAGATAAAGTTAGAAAAGTGGCCACAGTAATGTGTTTACACTTGCCACTCTCAGATTCACTTCTCCACTGGCAAGCAGCATCACTGATTGCTTTAACAGCAGTCAGTATACAAAAATAAATTCACTGTACCTAGTACGCAACCCTGAGGTAAGTTAAAGGTGTAATTAATGTCCATTTACTCCATTGGCTATGAAAAATTAATTTTGCACTCCTTTGCTGATGTTTTGTGTGGGGGAAGGGTGATAGGGGAGCATACATAGTGGCAACACAAAAATGAAACAACATAAGGCACAGGGTGCCGTATGACATTCAGTGCATAGTGGAAGCATCATTAAGATAAATATTTTAACATGCATTTTTTGACTATGAAGTTCAAATCAATTAGCAGTGCATATAATCCATTCAGAATTATTAGGCATGCAATGTTTTTTTCACATTGTTAGTATTTAAACTTCTTCCCAGATCCCTCTTACTACAGTTTTAGTTTCTGTTCATTACTTTGAGCCTCACAAGCACTTCATTTCAAGGTTGCACCATCCCTTAGATGAGCACAGTACTTTACTAATGTCAGCTTGGGTGCTGATTGCAACTAAACATAGCACATCATGTATTTCTAACCATCTGGATGTTTTGGACAGCAATGCCAGTTTGTAAAATCTGTCATACCTGTTTATAAGATGTAAACAAATATTAAGAATCCAGCTGCTAGATATATTTGAAAAATATGCACTCACTGAGACTGCTGTTAATTCAGCTCTTTTGCGGAGTAATCCGTCCATCACCAAATATAGTTTTGATTTACTCATTTAACTCTTAGTTAAGTTGTCAATCTCGCCTTCATTCTTGCTGGATGGGGTTCGGCTCCGACTCGGCCTATTACTAAAGCTCGAAAGCTATTTTTACCGGCTCGAGGCTATCCTATGTCCCATAATGCTAGGCGTGATATACCTAGATCTCGTTTGCTGCTTCAGCTACAAGGTTGCGTCTTTTTGCCGGCTCCAGGTTGTATTAATATTTTTCTTGCTTTTAGTCAGCTTTTTGGGTTAAAATCTTAGCGATAGTGTTTTATAGTTACTACCCTTTAGATCCCTGTTTAGGATTCCCTCTTGGGTAGTTTCTGATACAGTTTTTCCCCTCACCTAACAGTTAGGCCCTTGGCCAAACCTCTTCCATACTTTTTTGTCTGTAGATGTATGTGTGTGCCTAGTTAAATTGTATTAATAAGTGCGGGTTTTTTTTTTGTTTATTCTGGTCTGTTACAACCTTTGTGTGTGTGTGTGTGTGTGTGTGTGTGTGTGTGTGTGTGTGTGTGTGTGTGTGTGTGTGTGTGTTTGGCTGATTGTGACTAGACCTCCCTGAGTTGTCTTTTTCTGCCCGTCATCCTTGTTTCAGGATGTCGAAAGACACCAAGGTCTCGGGCTTCAAGAAGTGTGACTCGTGCTGTCAGAAGATGTCTCTGACAGACGGTCACACTTCTTGTGTATATTGCTTGGGCCCTCTGCACCTGCAGGACTCTTGTTCTGTCTGCCATGCGTTCAGTCCAAGAGTCCTGCAGAAACGGAGAAATAAACTTATTTTGAGAGGCTTGTTCAAGCCTGAAGGTTCCCCAGCTAAGCCTTCATCAGGTAAACCTTCCAAGCCCGCCAAACCGTCGGCTCCATGTTCGGAGCCGTCGCCTAGCGGTGCTACTACTACCACTGCATCGGTTCCGGCCAGAACCGATGATTCGAGGCCTCAGTCGGCTCCGACTCTGCTGTCGGAGCCATCCTCGAGTAAAAAGCGTTCCAGGTCTCCTTCCCTGGAATCTGTCCATTCGGCTCCGAAGTCTCCCTTGTTATCAGAGCATAGTCACAGGTCCCATTCCTCTCGGTCTTCCAGGCTGTCAGACCATGACCTCGAGAGGGTGGTCAGCAGACTACTTAAGCCGCAGGCACTGGCCCAAATGTTGCATAGCCCTCCTCATCAGGCAGTGGCTTTCACTACTCCCGCTTCAATTCCTCCTCCAACTCTTCCTGTGAGTTCGGAGCCGGAGATCATAGGAGTCGGGAACGTCGGAGCCAATACCACTCCTTTCGGCTCCCTCGTCAGCTCCAATCTCTTCCTTGGTTCCATCCTTGGAGGGATCCGGGCACCGGGACTCTCTCGTCGGCTCCGAGGGGGCGAGTGGCATAGGACCCTTGTCCGACCCTGTTCTCCCTCTCGGAGCTTCAGCGCAGGTGAGTTCGGCCCCGACATCGGCCTTGGTGCCGTCCCTCTCGGTGCCGGGGGGAGTCCTTGTCTCTTTGGAGCGGGGACCCCCTTCCCTGCCTGATAGGGGCGCCTTTGAAGTCATGAGGAGTGTGCTGGCCCCTGTGCCTGCTCCACGGTTGGCTCCTTCGGCTCCTCCCTCTATAGTGCCTGCTTCAGTCTCTACCCGCTCTCCCGATCCTGAGCGTGGAGAACCGACACTACAGGTAGCCCCATTGGGTGTATCCTCCTCTTCCGAGGCCTCCCCTGATCCTTCAGGGGAGCCCCCTCAAAAGAGAAAATGCAAAAGGAAGCATGTAGACTCCCCTGAGTCAGTCACATCGGACACTGACTTGGATGACTCAGAAGGGTCCCCAAGGTCACCCTCTCAGGATATCTCATTTCTGACATCCTGGAGATTCTTCAGCAGAGGGGAAACTGGTCTGCCCTTAACCCTACTGAGGACGAGTCGGTGTACCTGGATGCGTTCGGTTCTCGCCCTTCCACCTCCTGGGTGTCTCTGCCTTTCGACCCGCTCATGGATGTGGTGGCTTGAAAGGTGTGGACGGCTCTGGATACTATGGAACCAACTCCCCGGAGGCCTACAAAATTTATTACAGCCCCTTCTGACAATCAGTTTCTAACTAAGGGCGTCCCTGTTGATGCCATGGTGGTGGCGGCGGCCACTAAAAAGGAGTTGGCTGACTCTTCAGTACCTGTCCATCCTCCTAACAAGGAATCTAGGACTATGGACAGGTATGGCAAGTGGATGTTTTCCTCAGTGACCTTTGCTATGCAGTCGCTGAATTATTTGTGCCATTTCACTCGTCTCCAGAGAGACCTTCTCAAGGAACTGGGTGATACCTTACAGGACCCATCAGCTGCGGGGTCTCAAGAAAAGATCAACTTCCAGCTGGGGACCCTAAACTCTATTGTCAACTCCTCCATGCGGCTCATTTCCTATGCAGCCGATGGAGCGAGTAAGGCTGCAGGCACGGGCGTTGCTCTAAGGAGACACACCTGGATGCAGCTTTGCAATTTTGCTGACCCCTTCAAGGCGTCCTTCACTAACACCCCCTTTGATGGTTCTGCCTTGTTTGGACCTCAAGTGAAGGATACATTGACCAGGTGCGAGCAGGAAGGCAAGACTCTCTCTGCCGTAGGAGTCCGTTTTTCTACCCCTTCTAGACCATACCCTAAGGGTCAGAAAGGTGGGAAAATGTGGTTCCGCAAACCTCAGGGAGTACTGCCTGACGCACGTGGTGAGCTTCCCTCCAGAGGCAGAGGAGAGAACAATAATAGATGCCGCCCGAGGGGCAGGGGGGGTCTGCAGAATCAGGGTAGCAGAGAATCCTTCTCTGAAAAACCCTTCCAGCACCCCTGAGGAGCTGCCCGACTGTCCACCTTCGGAGGCAGTCGGGGCAAGACTATCACTGTACCCAGAAGCCTGGCATTCCCTCACGCAAGACAATTGGGTACGGTCGATCATATCCGAGGGTTACAAAATTCCCTTTATTCATACCCCTCAACCGCCAAAAGGGCCCCTTCCAGACATTCCACCTGGTCTGAGGGATCAAGCAAGCACTAGAAATTTCAAAGCTGCTAGAAAAAAGAGCCATCCAGCCAGTCCCAGCAGACCAACAAGGATCCGGAGTCTACTCCAAGTTCTTTTTGGTACCAAAAAAGACAGGGGACTGGAGACCTATTTTGGATCTCAGCAGGCTGAACAAGTCTGTTCAAAGAATGAAATTCTGGATGGTCACGCTTCAGTCCATTTTACCCTTCCTGGGTCAGGACAATTGGATGTGCTCTATAGACCTTCAGGATGTGTACTATCATATCAAAATGAACAGGCACTCCAGGAGGTTTCTCCACTTCCGGCTGGAAGCCAGTCACTACCAATTCAGAGCCCTGCCCTTTGGCCTCACCACAGCCCCCAGGGTGTTTACCAAATTTATGGCAGTGGTTGCAGCTCACCTGAGATGAAAAGGATTCCAGGTGTTTCCATACTTAGACAACTGGCTCCTTACTGCCACCACCAAGTGTCAGCTACTCCATTCTAGAGATTATACCCTCCAAATTTGCAACGAGCTAGGTATCTCTATAAACTCCGAAAAGTCTGCCTTGTCGCCTTGTCAGTCTATTACCTTCATAGGTGCCGTTTTAAACACTGTCGAACTGTCCGCAAAACTGCCTGTACAAAGGATTTCAGACATTCGAGGTCATGTTCAAATCCTACTACAAGAGAGCAGAGTCCAGGCCATGTTCGTACTAAAAACCCTAGGTCTCATGGCAGCAGCTATCACATTACTTCCCCTAGCTCATTTTCACATGCGGATCCTGCAATGGATGTTGTTTTCCCAGTGGTCCTTTCAACAGCTTCCTATGTCACACAGCATTCTAATCACTCAGTCATGCAAAAGACACCTTTTGTAGTGGATGGTCTCCCCTCAGGTTCTTCAGGGCAGACCCTTTGTCCTTCCTCCTCCTGTGGCTACTGTGACAACGGATGCCTCCCTGATTGGGTGGGGGGGGCATTTTCAGGGCAGGACAGTCCAGGGCACATGGCAGCCTTTCGAAAGCCACCTGCACATAAATGTCTTGGAAATGAGAGCGGTACTTTTAGCATTGCAGGCCCTTCAAGACTCTCTACCCACCGGGACTATTGCAATTCAGACAGACAATATGTCTGTAGTGTGGTACATCAACAAGCAGGGCGGAACCAGGTCCTACCCCCTATGTCGAGAAGCACTCAGACTGTGGCAGTGGGCGATCTCTTCTCAACGGTTTCTGGTAGCAACGCATATCCCCGGGAAGTCCAACGTCATAGCGGACAGGCTGAGCAGAGCCATTCTCATGCCCCACGAGTGCTCTCTCAACCAGCTAGTAGCGGAAAAAATCTTCAGGAGGTGGGGTCAGCCTTGCTGCGATCTTTTTGCAACCCCTCAAAATAACAAGTGCCCAGACTTCTTCACCCTCTTCCCTCTCCCAGGTCTTCCCCCCAGAGACGCTCTAGTCCACGATTGGCCCCGGGGTCTTCTGTATGCTTTTCCCCCTTTTCCCTTAATTACTCAGCTAATCCAGAAAGCAACTGTTTCGAGATCCAAAATGATCCTTGATGCCCCTTACTGGCCTCGACAAATTTGGTTTCCGTTCCTGCAACGTCATCTACTAGGTCAACCCTGGCATTTGGACCCAGCGCCAGATCTTCTGACACATCAGTCGGGCGGGCTGCATCAATCTCTCCAGTCTCTCAACCTCACAGCTTGGTTGCTCCATTTCCAACCCTAGCCAGGCTTCCCTCAATCTCTCATTCAGTTCATGACATCATCCTCGCTTCGCACAAGTCTACTACCAGAAAGACTTATGCCAGCAAATGGAAGCGTTTCTCTGTTTGGGCAGGGGAGAAACAAGATGACCCTTTTACAGCCCCTATCCATACAGTCTTAGAGTTTTTGGCAGAACTTTTTCAAATGGGATCTTCTTCAGCCACCATCAGAGTTCAGTTGGCAGCCATTGCGAATTTTCACGTTGGATTGTCAAAGACCAGCATTATGTCACACAAACTTTGTAAAGCCTTTCTAAAAGGAACCCTCTTACTTAGGCCCCCGGTAAAACATCCTCCCCACCATGGGACCTAAATTTGGTGCTGTCGTCTTTAATTCTCCCTCCCTTTGAACCTGCGGCTTCCTGTTCATTAAAGTTGCTCTCTTGGAAGACTCTGTTTTTAGTAGCCATCACTTCAGCGAGAAGGGTATCAGAGCTTCAAGCCCTTTGTGTTCGCCCTCCTTATCTTGTTTTTCATAAAGATAGAGTGTCACTTAGAACTAATCCGTCCTTTTTACCCAAAGTACTCTCTGAAAAAAATCTGAATCAGTCCATCGATCTTCCTGTTTTCTTCCCACTTTATACCAATAGGTCTGAACGCAAGTTACATTGTCTAGACATTCACCGTCAATTACGCTTCTACCTGGACAGAACCAAGCAGATGAGGAAATCAGAACAGCTCTTCCTGTCTTACGTGGAAGGGAAACAAGGCCTGCCAGTTTCCAAAGTAACCTTGTCCAGGTGGTTGACCTCTGTTATCATGTTGATTTACCAATTGAGGCATAAAGAGCTCCCTATTAAGCCCAGAGCTCATTCAACCAGAGCATTAGCTTCTTCAGTAGCCTTTCAGGCAAGATTGCCAATGGATTCCATTTGTGCAGCAGCCACATAGGCCTCTCCTCATACCTTCATTTCTCATTACAAGCTGGACATGACCTCTAGAAGTAGGGCTGATTTTGGTTCCACTGTACTCAAGAATTTGTTCCATTGAGCCACACAGGACTAAGGTGCTAGGGACGCTGTCCCATCCAGCAAGAATGAAGGCGAGATTGACAACTTAACATTGAGAAGTTATGTACTTACCATAACGTTCCATGTTAGTTGTCTTCTTCTTGTCTTCTTTCTTGCGTCCCACCATCCATCCCCCTAGCCTGGCAAGACCGAGAGTATCTTCTGAGATGTGTTATCATGAGAGTTATCGCCTTAGCTACCTCTTTCCCTTTCTTGGTAACTCTTAAGAGTTTTTTATACCTAGATGTATAGAGGTAGATATATATATATATATATATATATATATATATATATATATATATATATATATATATATATATATTCTCTGTCATGGTGGGGACATGTATGTCCATAGTGTTAGCTATCAAACGAGATCTGGGTATATCACGCCTAGCATTATGGGACATAGGATAGCCTTGAGCCGGTAAAAATAGCTCTCGAGCTTTAGTAATAGGCCGAGTCGGAGCCGAGGTTCGGCTCCGAACCCCATCCAGCAAGAAAGAAGGCGAGAAGAAGACAACTAACATGGAATGTTATGGTAAGTACATAACTTCTCATTTTCTAACATTAAATACATTTCAAAAAGGCATGACATTTGTTATAATGGCATCATAAAAGTTTTTCTTGGATACAAAAAATGTGCATATATAAGATTATGGATTTATGGGCAAGCTTTGTAAGCCCAACATCTGCAAGGTTCCTGCAGTTCTCTTGCTCCAGAGAGAACAAAAGGGCAGCTGAATTGTCAGCACATTGAAAAAAGGATCAGTAGAAAAATAAATCCTGTAAAAAAAGGACTGGAAAACAGCATTAACTGAATTACTCTGCCCTGCAGAAATTTCAGGACCTTTGAGAATGCACTTCTAAATTACAGCAAGTTGTACAGTAGTGATGTGGAACATGACTGAAATCGTGGTCTAAATGAGGACTCAGAAGAAGAATGGGGAAGGAAACTGGGAATGAAAGTAAATTGATGCTGAACATTGGACCGCTGATAATGTTTGCATTGTGAATGGTACTTATTAGTAACCCAGGTTTGGTTTTTAGCAAAGAAGCAAAATTCATAATGCTAACCATCTTCCACCCACCTCCCCAAATCAACATCTAATGCAAAGGCAGACATGAAGTAAACAGCTGTTCTTCGAAAGTAACATTTCTCAACTGTAGCTTGCTGCAGGCCAGATACATGTTTGGGCAAGACAGATTGTGGTCCACACGGTTTCTGTTCTCTCAACAGCTCGCTAGTCAGTAGTATTCTTTGAGTTGCATTCTGCTAAAAATGTGTTGATGGGTTATGATTCAAGAAATGTGAATTGTCTGAAACAGTGACAACACAACTAAGCATGCACAAACACACTTATGTATATGAAATCATCCTACTGCCCTGTCCAGCACTGTGACCTCCTTTTCCCTGCAGTGACTTCCAGATCTGCACACAGTACTGTAGTTATGGCCCAGTCATTATCATCTTTGTATCTCTGAATGCCAGTCCGTCCAGATCCTCAGATACATGTATGCACTGATATACATACACAGATATATGTATGTGTACGTGTATGTATACAAGAAACTGAAAAGTCCCTGTAATAAGTGTGTAAATGCCTTAAGAAAATAACAACCAGCAACATACTGGAATGAATCAGTAGACCAAAAATGTAAAATGTATTACTTTTGTCTTTGATGTCAAAGCTTGATGAGAATGAAAAACACAAAACTGCAAATTTAAATAACTATCTAAATGTCTGTTGGGTACCAGTCAAAAACAAACTAATAATCATTTGGTGAACATGTAATAAATTTCAGTATCCTATTCTATCCATCCATCTAATCTGACTGAACTGGAGCCACCGATTGAATCTGAACCGGCCATATTCCAGTGTTTTCAGTCTCAAGAACCTGAACTTTGCCCTCCTATAATAACCAGTGTGCCACCTATCCGGAGATGTCATTTTCAGCTATTGGAAACTGTCAGTCTAAACATCTTACAGCTAAGTGCTCCAATTTTCTTATTAGAATTTTGCCTATTTTGCTTAAATCTTTACATTACTATTTTTTTTTCTGATTTGATACAAACTTTTCTTTCACTGTCTGAAGTTTTACGCTACCTTTTTCTGTTTTAGTTATAGCTGTGACTCCACTTGAAGTTTAGATGAGCTGGCTGCATCCCTTTTTCTTGACCTAAAAAAAAAAAAAAGTATAAAGCTCAATCAATAAAGCAGAGGTGTAATATCAAATGAGATGGAGTGATTGCTCTGCAGGATCAAGGCACAGTGGGGAGAAGGGCATTTTTCCTTTCCTCAATGTGGTATAATCTCAGAGTCGGTATATATAATTAGCCATTTTTTTTTGGGGGGGGGGGGGCTTACCCCCATGCAAAAAAGCATTTTTTTTGTTTTGCTTTTGACATTAGGTTGTTTGGGCTGTTATGGCTTGATATTCCACCCCAGGGCCCACATGATACTTGTGTAATTTGTTTGGAGCCAGATCACTTTAATGTAGACTGTTCAATGTATCGGATTCATTTCAAGAGTTCTTGCAAATGGACATAACAAGTTTATAATAAAAGAGCATATTACCTCTTGATGTTCAAAAGGATGAATAGAACAAGAAAAAGATAAAGACAAGGAAAAAGAGAAAGAGAGGGACAAAGATAAGGATCCCAGAAAGAGGATAACAGAAGATCTTCGATCCTATCTGGATTCAAATATCCCTCAATCTCAGGACTAGGACTCCCCAACACCATCTATCTCTACCACTACTGTTAAGTTCCTTTAGAGCCTATTGTCATCCATGACAAGTCTCCTTCTCTGGTACTGAGCATACACTCGCCAGAAAGGGAGTTATCAAGATTCATCACATTCAGTAGCGTCCATAAGCTTTTTTAGGTCATATAAAGTACTTTTGATGCAGATTGAGAACATATTATGAGGGCCTTTCTTAAGACTCAGAATTGTGCATCACCTTGCCCCCCTCTACATACAGGCAGATTGGGTCTGCCCCCTTTCACTATTGCTAGCTCCTGGTTTTGAAGATAACGTGCCTCCCAGAGCCTGTAATGTTGGTTCCAATATCTTCTTCTTCTTCAACATTTCTTCAAATCCAGCATATTCAACTCCAAGGATTTCTGGACTGTCTACGTCTCTGGTGTGACTGCTTGACACTGAGTCGTCTGCACCATCTTTGGCTTCAACTCATATCAGTCTGATCATGGTGTTGGAGTTGTCGGCTTTCAAGCTTTCAGCTCCAATCTCCAGCTTAGACTCATAGGCTCACAGGAGATTACTAGGCTAATGGCTTAAGAGTCTTAACAAGCCTAGCTAGTATAACCCAATTTTACCCATGTTATGGAGCCTAGGGGCAAGAGGATGGCATGGATTTGTAGTTATGCATTGAGTAGTATCTTACAGATTGTCCTGCTCCATAAGGGACAAATGCACTATCCCAGGTGTGAATTTGCAATTCCCCATCCATTGATCCAAATTGCATTTGAAGAGGGCCAGGGAAGGGCTCTGCTTAATGTGAATAGGAAGCCTGTTCCAAAGAAGGGACAATCTCTGAGACACATATCTGTCTCTCTAACATGTTTAGATCCATAGATCAGGTGACCCTCTTGCTGTTTGATTTGCGGATATGTAGAAGCTCCTTCAGGACTGGATTTGTGAATGCCTTGTAGGTCAGGCATATGTCACCCCTTAATAGTCGTTAGGAGACAGAGTAAAGGGATAGGGCTTTTATTTTAGCCGAGTAGGACATGTTGTTTACAGTCTATGTTTTCTCTGTGAGGAACCTCTGAGGTTGCAATTTCCTTGGATCTGAATGCCTTACCTTTACTTACAAGCTGTGCCTCATTGAGGACTTCCTCACCACTGTGGACACATGGCGGTCAAAGTTCAGGCTAGCATCTGTCTCTCACCTTTGAGTCTACTCTTAGGGGTGTGATGTTGATGTTGTAATTTGCAGGGGTATTTGACTTCCCAAAGGGTATGATGCATTTTTTTGCATTTAGTTTTAGGTCGTGGTTTTGGCACCAATCATTTGTCTGAGCTAGACCTATCTACATCATTGGGGATTAAGTGATTGCCCCCAGTATGCGGTCATCAGCAAAACTTGTCATCCAGAGGCCTTCCACATTAGTCTTGACTTCAGAGAAGTATATTCCACACAGGTGTGGTCCCAGCACTGAGCCCTTTGGCACACCACTAGTAACTAGCCTCTTGCTGGATCAGGATTCACCCACTTTAACCATGTATCCTGTCTGTGAGGCCAGTTGGATATTCATCTGGTGATGTAGGGATTTATGCTCAGTTTTGTGGTTATTTATAATACCTGAGTGGGGGATTGTGTCAGATGCCATGGCCAGGTTGAGGTAGGCGGTATGTACTATTTGGGTCTATATTAGAACATCGAGGTTTCAGACCTTCGAATGTTCTAATATCGAACCCTATGCAGCGAAAGCTTAAAATAGCGAAGCAACAGAAACCCAAATTTTTTCCTAGGGAAAGAATTCGGTTGTCCGTTTCTGTTGCTTCAGTATTTTCAGTGCTGTGGTGGAAAGTTACATGTTGGGTTCAGGTACGTGTGCGATTGTGTGGATGTGAGGGTTAGGGTGGGTTAGGTGATTTAGGGTTAGGGTGCGGGTTAGGTATGTGTGCGATTGTGTGGACATGAGGGTTAGGGCAGGTTAGGTGAGTTAGGGTTAGGGAGCAGGTGAGGTGAGTGTGCGATAGTGACGGACCTTAGGGTTAGGGTTTGGGTTAAAGTAAGTGGATAGTTAGTGGTGTGTGTATAGTTTAGTGTAGGGTTAGGTGTAAGATTTTAGGTGCATGTGTGTGGATTGCTGTTTGTTTGGTGTGCTTGTGTATGTATGTGTTTTGGAACAGCGATTTTTTTTCCCTAGGAAAAAAATCTCTGTTCTGACAGTTCGAGATTGTAAGCTTTCGCTTACATAGGGTCGATTAATCACTGTTTTCTTTTTTAAGTGGTCGGTGACCTAATATAGACCCTACTATTTTACCCTCATCCATGGCCTTAATAACTTTCTCAAAGAAGTCCACCAGATTCAGTAGTCATAACCTGCCCTTGACAAAATCATTGGGTAGAGTCCAGTGTTTGGAGGCTTCTGATGTCATTATTTGTCAGGTCCTTGATTATTCTTTCCAGTGGCCTTACATATATAGGACTAGACAAACTTATGGGTGTGTTATTTCACAGGTCAGTAGATGGTCCTCCTTTATACAGAGGGATGACTGTTGCTGTCCTCCACTGTTACTGGGACAAAGCCAGTCCAGAGGCTGTGGTTAAACAGAGATTTTAATGGGCCTGATAAGTCCTGATTTAAGCTAAGAGGCAACATGGTATATTGTCAGGCACATTAAAGCTGTGTTTTACCTTTAGAGGGCACAGTGACAACCTGTTATTTAGTGATAATTGGCAGTGGAGTGGTGGATGGTATCTTGGGGAGAACTGGGGGTGATAAGGAAGTGAATCTTGACCTGAATTTATCTACCAGAAGATTTGCTGTATTTTTTGGCTAAGTATAGGTGGTGCCATCCACAACTAATTCCGCACATTGTTGGGTGTTGCCCTTGAGACTGAGGACATAATTGAGAAATGCCTTATGGTTATCCTTAGCTTTGCAGGCCATTTTTACCTCAAAATCTACTTTCAGAGACTTAACTAGTTTCCTTATTCACTTGTTTAGACTAATGTGGGAATTTTTTGGTCTGTTGTTCACATTCCCTCTTACTTCTCAATAGGATTTTCTTTCTTTTGTTGCACAACCTATTAATATCAAGAGTCCACCAGGGTGGCTTGTTTGTGCAGTTTGACCTGGGTGTATTTCAGTCTGGTACTGCTGTTTCTATGCAGTTATTTATATGGTCATACATGGCTTTTGTGTATGCCTTTGCATAGGTTTCTGTGTTTTCTAGATTTGCGGGAGCTTGGAGACTAGCTATGCTGTCCCTTAATAGGAGATAATTTACCTTAGAGAAATTCTTAAAGATTTTGGGGTAAGGTGAAGGGCCTAGTTTTTTCTTTATTTCAAGGAAGACCGCTTTGTGACCTGACCTTGCCAGTGAGGATATCACACTGGGGGGTGCATTACTCTCCTATATTTGTGAGTATCAGATGTAGGATATTTGTTTCCCTAGTGGGAGTGCAGACTGGCTGCTCAAGAGCATTTGAGTTTACAAAGTCAAGAAATCCTTGGGCCTACATGTTAGTGGTCATGCACGCCTCCCAGTTAATGGAGGGGTAGTTAAAATCACCCATAAGTATGGTACTGGGCTGGAGAGAGAGTGATTCTAATAACTTCAGGTGTGATGTTTGCTGGTTCATGGTGGGAGACCTATATCTAGCAAGAATATGGTAATGGATTTTTCCCATGGTTAGTTGGACATGGAGTTGCTCAAGCATGTCATATTGTTTGACTAGCCTTGATGTTTGCTTATCCCTTATCTAGTTAGATACACCTCTGTCTTTTGCTGTTTCATGTTCATTGGGTGGTTGGAATGTATGAAAAGCCTCCGCCATTTGCTCTTTCATGTTCAGTGAGTGGTTAGAATGTATGAAAAGCATTACAGCCATGCACTGCCTGAGTGCTTTCCGTGGCTTTGAACCATGTTTCAGTAACTGCACAGACCTCAGCATTCTCCAGGGTGAGGAGAGCTTCCAGGGAGTGCAGTTTCTTGTTGCGACTAGTAGCAGTGAGCAGCAACATCTTTAGCTTATCCTGAGTGGTTTTTGTTATATTGGAAGGTTTGTCTGTTTGGCAATATCTAAAAATGCACTATAGGAGTGGATAATGTTTTGGCCAGTATCTGAAAGTCTAGAGGTGACAGGTAAAGACCAGGCCTGTCAACCATGTTCTCTCAGGCTGACAAGTATTGGACCCCTTTGGAATGTCACCAGTAGCTAAGACAATTGTTAAAGTCAGTCATTTTCTGCTGGTATTGTGGCCTCATCCTTGGAGACAGTAGAATGCTGCTCAGTGCTGGGCTAATACCTGCCTGTGGCATATATTCTGAGCCCAATCATATCTCTCTTCATATAGTCCAAGAAGGTACATCTCCGGTCATTCACGCCCACTTGCACTGAGCAGCAATAATCCTGGATGCTATAATAAAGTAAGGTAGACCTAAGTAGTCTTAACTAAATGTGTAAGTGCTGCTCACTGCACAGACTAGCTGCCCACTGAGTACCGTGGGACTGAGGTAAAGTTCAGAGGTGTTTTTTACAGGGAAATTTCAACTTCTGGTGATTGTGTGTATACAAGATACCAGTAATCGTCACTCCACAAAGAGCAGCTTCTCACAAATGCGAGGCTAATATACATTCAGAAAAAAGCAAGTTTTACAGTAACTATGCGCTAAGGCCAGAATTGCCTTTTTTAGTTTGGGATAAAATCTTCACAGGCTTTTGGGGTATGGCTTTTGTAATATCAGATTCCTGCCATGCTTTCCTAGTAACAAAGTCCATAGCACTGTCTGCAGGAGAGACCACCCCAGAGGTAGAGGGAGCAGAATTATATACCTCAAAGATCACTTTTCATCCTGAGGGGGGACACTGGAGGCTAGATTCTAACTTACAGATACAAAAAGCAACAAACAGGTTGTCAGCTAACCTAAACATCTGGATCTTTTTTCCGGGTTTTGACCTTGGGCATGATTTCCTAGCTACTTTGGCAGGAGATTGCAAAGCTATAGAGTTGGACTCCCAGGTGCAGATGTATTCCAGATTAGAATTTGAAGTCATGGAGAGGATGATAACTTCTCCATCAAGATGTACTACAGGGATTCCTTCAACACCACCTCCATCCTAAGGTGTCCGCCTGTCTGTTTCTGAACACACATGTCATGGTTCCCAGGGGCAGTGCACATCAGATGTCCTCAGAGAAACAGCCGCAGTGCTAACATACTCTTCTGGGAAAACAGATTTGTTACAGGTGGAGATTTTGAGGAAGGGACACCCCAGTGGAGTCCTCCACCTCATGTATGGACTAGAAGGATCTAGGAGGGTTCCCTGCAATCCTCTCGTATGTGTCATTTGACAAGATCCTTGAGTTAATGGCCCGTGGAACCACTTCCCTCAGGATGAAAAGTGATCTTTGAGGTATATAGTTCTACTCCGTGTATGGACTTGGTTGCTAGGAAAGCGTGGCAGGAACATGACATTACAGAAGCTATATCCCAAAAGTCTGACAAAATTTTATGCCCACCTAAAAATAGGCAATTCCGGTCAAAGAATTCTCTGGTGGACTCTATGATCATTGGCAGCAGCCACCAAGAAGGAGCTCTCAGAAAAGTCTTGTTTTATCCATCCTCCTAGTACAGAATCTAGGATGATAGACATAATGAGGAAAGAAGGTTATACCTCAAACACTTTTGCCTGGAGGGCATTAAACAAAATGGCAAAAGGGACCTCATCAGGCTATGGATACTTTGAAAAAGCCCTCTCAACAAGATTCTGAGACGCAGTTGCAGAGAACCCTGGGAGCGATGTTGTATATCAAAAATTTATTCAGACTTCTGCTTTCTAATTCTGATTATGAAGTAGTTAGAGTGGCAGGTACTGGTTTCATAATGCGTAGCCATGCCTGGCTCCAGCTGTGTGACTTTGCATACAATTTCATAGCATCCGTCAGCAACACTCTCCTTGATGGCACCTCCTTGATTGGCCCTGTGGTGAAAGAGAAGTTGTCCAGGTGTGAAGAGGAAGGCAAGATGTTTGTTGTAGGGGTTAGATTTGAGAGCCCTCAGTGACCTTTCAGTAAAAATCAGAAGAGTTCCAAATTCCCCAACACCAGGCCTTTCAATAGACCTCCAACAGGAGCAGCAGCAAGAGCAGAGGTAGTCCCTTTAATGGACACTGACCCAGAGATCAAGGTGGTCTGCAAAATCAACGTTTTTGTGGTTTCTTCTTCGGAAGACAGAACCATTGGAACTGAAGGCTTGCTGACAGTCTACCTCTGGAGGCAGTCAGGGGGTTGGGGGGGGCATCTTTCGCTCTACTTAAATGCATGTGACCATCACACAGGACAAGTGGGTGAGAGAGGTAATATCCAGAAGCTATACCATTCCATTTCCCTTCCTTCACCCCCCCCCCCCCAAAAAAAAAGTTGCTACTTCCAGACATCCCACCCTGGCCACATGAAGCGCCCAAGAAGGAAATTGATTTCCTTCTTCAAAAAAGAGACATCCTAGAGTTCCCACCAGACCAGAGAGGGTCAGGAAGTTATTCCAGATTCTTTCAGTACTCAAGAAAAACAAGGATTTCTGGAGAACTACTTTGTCAAAAAGACACTATTCGGAATAGTCACAGTGCAAACAATCTTAACTGTGTCTAAGAGTTGATGTGCTCTGTAGACTTTTATTTTATTTTATTTTATTAATTTTATTTGACATTGATTACCAGGAACGTCCGACTGGGTGGGATAACCCATTTTCAACAGAGGCCCGGGGAGAAAAGCTCCATATACTACAAGACCATACAATATCACAATATAATACAATATAATAATACAATACAATAATATAGAAACAAAAGAGAAAACAGAATATTATGCAATAAACAATGTACAGATGACTGTCAGAAATTAGGAGAGAAACAGAACTAATCATGAATGAAAATCAAATGGTACATAAGCCTTTGTTTGTGATACAGTTCTCAGAGAAATGAGACCTGTAGAATGCTTATTACCACATAAAAACTGCAAAAGAATCTAGGAGGTAACTATACTTCTGGCTGTAAGTTAGTTATTATCAGTTCAGAACCATGCCCTTTACTCTCACTGTGGGCCCCCTGAGTGTTCACCAACTGCATGGCAGTATTAGGAGACCACCTACAACTTAAAGGGATACATGTGTTTCCCCTATCTGGCAATTGGCTCCTCATTGCAGTGACCTTGTCCTTAGTATCAGCCAGAGACTACTTTTTATAGGTCTGCCTCTCCAATGGTATAGTCATCAGTCTTGGAAAATCATGCCTGCACCCTACACATAGCATGAAGTTTATTGATTGCTGTGTAAATGCAAAAAGTTGCATTGTAAGTCTTCCAGCAGAAAAGTGCAAACTAAGAGATTAGTGGTGCTTCTTCTAATGCAACAACACAGTTCTCCAGCTGCATTAATTCTAAAAGTGTTAAAAATCACGGTGTCTTGGTAATGGTCTTTCATGTCCATCTTCACATGATGAGTGGTTATTCTCCTCCCAGCGGTCACAACACTGTCAGATCCTCCATCTTACCCAAACCATATAACATCATCCTGCATGAGACATCTGAATTGGTGGCTGATTTTGCAAATCTTCTGTTAGGCTGCCCCTTTGTTTTACCTCCCCTAGTAACAATAGTTACCACAGACACCTCCTCTTTAGGGTTTCGAGGCGAGGATAGTCCAAGGAGTATGGACACAAGTGTAGGCCAGCTTTCACATAAATGTTCTGAAGATTAGAGCAATCCTGTTAGTGTTGCAGGAATTTCAGGACCTCCATCCTGTTGATCCAAACAGACAACATGTCTGTGGTTTGGTATTTCAACAAGCAGGGAAGTGCTAAGTCCTTCACCCTTTGCATAGAGGTTAGGGGAGCATGGCAGTGAGCACTGACTTCGCATTGCTTTCTAGTAGCAATGCACATTCTGGGGAGAATCAGCTGCCTAGCAGACAAGCTCAGCAGGTTTATCCTAAGGCTTCACAAGTGGTCCCTCAGTCCATGGGTGGCTCAACCAATATTCAGCTGCTGAGGCACACCCTGCTGTAACCTTTTTGTCACTCTATCCAATATGAAATGCACCATCTACTTTGCCCTCTTGCTGCCAGAGAGGCCGTCACCAAGGGATGTGCTAGTGTGTCAGTGGCCCCTGGTCTACTTTATGCCTTCCTGCCTCAATCTCATATTTCCAGGTTTTCTCAGAAAGCATTGCGATGCTTATCTAGTGTGATTCTCTCAGTCCAGGCAAATCTGGTTTCCCCATTGAGGCCGCATCTGAAAAAGCCTGTCTGGCTGCTGGACCCAAAACTGGATCTACTTTCTCAGTCATCCATTCAGCCTCACCTGGACCTTCCCAGTCTCAAGCTCACAGCATGGTATCTTCAGTTCCTGTGATGGCCATGAACCCTTCCATAACAAAGATAGTTTCTAGGAAGCAGACAGAATTTGAAATACTATCTACTCAGAAAGTATATAAAAACAACTGGAAAAGATTTGTCTGTTGAGTTTTCTTGAAAAATGTGAACCCTTTCTCTGCCCGTATCAGATTTTATGTTTCTTAGCATTTCTGTATGAACGAGGATCTAGTTTCTCTACAGTTGAAGTACAGCTAGCCTCTATCTCCAAATAACATTATGGCTGCTTTCAAAGTCATTCTTGACTTCTCACAAGCTATGCATGGCCTTCCTCAAAAGCTTATTTGTGCCACACCCTCCCATAAAAGACGCCACACCTCCATGGTATCTCAGTTTTGTTTTGGAGGCTTTGAAGAAACCTCCATTTGAATTATCCTCCTCAACAGACATTAAGTTTCTGTCTAGAAAAAATGTATTCTTGGTTGCTGTTACTTCTGTCAGCATCAGCTCCCCCCAGTTTGATCTTCCACAAAAATAGAATCTCTCTGAGAGCTAATCCTTCATTTATTCAAAAGGTAGCCATGGACTCCAACTTGAATCAAACAATTCACTTGCCAGTATTTTCCCAAACTACACAAATCGAGAATCTGAAGGATTCTCAGTTATTTCTTTCACTCCCAAGTAAATCAGGAATGTTCTCTAAACAAACCCCATCTAAATGGCCTATAAACATTGACTGTGCAGTAAGAAAGAGTGTCTCCCATCTAAATCAAAACTCATTCCACCAGATCACTTGCTACTTCTGCTGCTTTTTAGAGAAACTTTACAGTGGAGGAAATATGTGTGGCAGCTACATGGCCACATTGCATATCTTTGCTGAGCATCACAAACTGGATGTAATTTACAAGACCAGAGCTTCCTTTGGGGTTTCTGTCCAGAACAGTATGCTGTCAAGATGTCACCAGAAAAGAATGGTAGCTTGGGATTCTGTCCCAATAGTCCGATCACACTCATGGATGAAATAGGACATGGAAGTTATGTACTTAACATAGCAATGAATCCTTTTCATCCTAGTCTATCCGATACAACAGCCTCATTCTCTGATTTCATGTTTCCATATTATTTTCCTTGATTGTCATGCTTCTAAGGCGCATGGTACTGGGCAAACTTGATCTAAGGCTAGGTAGGATCCATAGCATTACAGGAGGGCAAAGTTTAGAAGCTCAAGGCTGAGGATACTAGCTAACAACCGGATCACAACTGATGGGTGGCTCCATTCGTAGTAGTCATATTGGACAGAGTACATTGAAAAAAATGTATTGTTATGGTAATTGCACTACTTTTTTTTCCAATTGATAGTAATAATATGATTACATGGCTTAAATGATGTATACTGTCACTCGTTTGTCTCTGTTACAAATAATAAGAAGGCTTGGGGTTTCGTTCAGATGCTTTAATATATATATATATATATATATATATGTGTGTGTGTGTGTGTGTGTATATATATATATATATATATATATATATATATATATATATATATATATATATATATATATAAACACAGGATGGGTAGCAGCATATTTAAATACAAATGAACTAACTAACAAACAGAGCTTACATACATACATGTTCACATCTCAGCAGCTAACTACAAAATGGCAGTCAGGCTCGCACGTGCTTAGTATTTATTCTCTAGTGCAAGCCATTGGATAGCTTCTTAAAGGTATATACACATGCAAACACCAATAAACGAAACTTCAACGACTCAAGTTAAAACAAAAGCACAGAATCCCAAACGAGTTTCAGGTTTTCCACCGGTTTAATTTTATACTGTCACGAACCAAATAAAAACATTTGTTTTTATTTGGTTCGTGACAGTATAAAATTAAACCGGTGGAAAACCTGAAACTCGTTTGGGATTCTGTGCTTTTGTTTTAACTTGTATATACGCATGCATATAGATGTACATCCTCCCTCTTAAATGATTGCTCTTCATGCAAAATAATATCAAAGCTAAGCATGCATTACCATGTACATTAGCAACAAATACAGTGTTCATGTCCAAGTTGCTTCATATCTGCTACAGGGTTTAGAGATTTGACTATATCTTGTAACATAACATTTGGAACTAGATTTAGCAACAGGGACAGTCTGCAGTGCACAACTCATATCAGGAACTTCTGGATTCATCATAAGAACAGGAATGTCCTCAGGAACTTTCTCTGAAATTGGAACACTGAACTTACTCTGAGATAAAGAGTCTTTCTCACAGGCTTTTTGCTGTGGTATAGGCTTGGACACCGGTCTCAAATGTTTCCGATTCCGCCTAAATGTTGCTCCTTGTGATTTTATAATGTACAATCTTGACTCTGGACCAATATTCTTCACGACACCAGTCCAATCATAACCTTTGGACATCTCCATCCTTACCACTTCTTCCTGTTGTAATGGATTGAGCGGTCTACTGGTCTTATTGTAGTAAGATTACTGGGAATTTCTTCAACAGATTGGCTTTTACTGATCTGTTGTTTTTGACATATGGAACCAACAATTGACTACTGAGTGGTAATGTGGTTCTGGTTTGTCTCAACAGAAGTCTCTGAGCAGGTGAACCAAGATGTTTATCACAAGGAACATTTCTGAGATTCAAGAGATTCAAGAAAACATCAGTATTATCTTATTTAGACTTTTCAAGTAACTGTTTTGCACTTTGAACTGGAACGCGCAGTTCTGCCAAACCATTTGACTGCGCGTAATCTGGACTACTTGTGACATGAGTAAAGTCCCATTCTTCTGCAAATCTTTTGAACTGTTGGCTTGTAAACTGTGTGCCATTATCAGAAATAACTTTGTGTGGACTCGTACATGGTAGTCCGCCCATCTGGTTAAGCTAAAGTGGTTCTTTCTGTTGATGAGGCTTAGTACTATTACATACTGAACAAGAAGAAAGTGCTGTCTCAATGCCTTGTGACATAGAAGGCCAGGATACTATCTCTCTCAACCTTCTTTTGGGGGATTTGGTTCCTGGATAACCACAATACAAGATAGTAATGTACTCAGGTTGGAAGGACTTTGGAACAATGACTTTCGGACCTTTCATAATGGTCAGAAAAGATCTCCTCTCTGTATGGAAAATAAGGTTGCAGTTCTTGAGGTAAACTACATTGCTTTGATGGCCATCCTTGATTGATAAAGTGGTTGAGCCTTTGTAAAACTGGATCTGTGGCTGTGTGTTCTCTCAGCTCATCAAAATGTTTGTAAGAAAGATTTCTCACTTCCATGCCTTCAAAATCATCAATCAGTTGAGAACCTTGATTGTCATTCTGTTCAGTGGTATTACTGGGAGATCTGAATAATATATCAGCAAGATAAAGAAGTTTGCCTCTCTTGTAGACAAGATTGACATTGTACTTTTACAATCTCAGCATCATATGTTGCAGTCAGGCTGGAGCTGAATGCATTGGCTTACTCAGGATTGTGACTAATGGTTGGAGATCTGTTTTGATCTAGCTAGTTCTACCATAAACATACTCATGGAACTTCAGACATGCAAAACACAATTGCCAAAAACTCTTTCTCAGTCTGGGCATACTGCTGTTCAGTTTGGGTAAGAGTTATCGATGCATAGGCAACAGGTTGATTCTCTTGTAGAATAACTGCACCAAGTCCAAATTTCGAAGCATCACAAGAAAGTGTTATTGGTTTGTGTACATCAAAGTATCTGAGCATCGGCGGACTGGCAATTTTCTGTTTCATGACATCAAATACTCTTTGGTGTTGCTCTAACCAAGACCAGGATACATCTTTACATGTCAGGTCTCTGAGTGGAGCTGAAAGTTGATTGAAGTCTGGAATGAACTTGCCTAGGTAGTTGACCATGCCAAGAAAACGTTGCAGGGCTTGAACATTGTCTGGAGCTGGCATCTTGATAATGGCTGTTTATTTAGAAGGCTCTGGTCATAGGCCTGTACTCTTAAATAAGTGACCAACATAAGGAACTTCTTGTAGCCAGAATTTGCATTTCTGTGCATTGAGCTTAAGATTCACTTGATGTGCCATTTCTAGAACTTTTTTGAGGTTTCTGTCATGCTTGGCTTCATCACAACCTCCTACCAGTGTGTTGACTACTGTAATAGCACAAGGATACCCAGAAACAATTTGCTCCCTTGCATGCCGAAAGACTTCACTTACAGAATTTATGCCAAATGGCATTCTCAAAAATCTGTACCTGCCAAATGGAGTACTGAAAGTAGTGAGCAATGAGGATTTTTTGTCAAACTGAATTTGCCAAAATGAACTCTGCATCTAGGACAGAAAAAATAGTGGCATTTGGAATCAAGCCTGCGACTTCTTCGACTATGCACATTGGATGATGAGGTTTTTTTTAGCGTTTTGTTCAAATCTCGTAGATCAGTACATATTCTGATGTCATCTGAGATTTTCTTATGAGCTACCACCATCGAAGATAGCCATTCAGTTGGACTTTCCACTGGACAAATCACACCTTGTCGCACCACTTTATCTAACTTGGCTTTGACTCTGTCCTGCATGGCTATTGGAACTTTACTTGCTGGTCTGACAACTGGACTGACCTCTTGGTCTAACTGCATGGAGTACACAACTGGAAGTTTGCCTAGTTTGTCTTGGAAAAGATCAGCATAGATAGAAAAAATCTGCTGGGCAAAATTAGAGTAGTGGTCTTTTAATCTAACTTAGTGGACTTCCTTATTAAATTAAATGAAACCAGACCCATTTTCAAAGAGTATTTGAGCCCTAATAATGACTGAACATGCCGCTTGACCACATAAAATAATACGTTGTGGCATATTCCAGCAGAGTAACATGAAAGCACTACTGAGCCTTTGGTTTGAGTTTCTTCACCTCCATAGGCAACAAGTTTCGCACACCTTGCCAAATCAAGCCTTTCACCTTTACATACTCTGGCAAATGTTTCTGCAGACATAACATTGCACTTAGAATCTTTATCACCTTTGAGATCTGTGGGTTTGCCATTTATCCAAACAGTACAAAATACTTCATTCTTTGCCCTTAAATCTACTGCACTGACCATTTCATGAAGCACTGACACACCATCAACATAAAGAGTAGTGTTGCCACTGTCTAACTGATCAACTCGTTTCTTAAAATGTTCCATTTTAATGAAAGAGTGACCACATTCTTTTGATTTACAAAATCTTTTAAGGTGATTCTATTTATTACATTTGTGGCATTGTTGACCAAAAGCTAAACATTTTTCCTTTTAGATTCATGGCTTCCACCACAATTACAACAGTTGGCTATGAAAGTGGGTTGGGGCCAATGCTTTGATTTTGCTCTTATGCTTCACTGAGACTGTGCAAAGTCTGGAATGTCCTAGAAAGTGCAGGGGTTTACCAGTAGGTGCTGCAGGGGCTCCCATGTGTTTGGCCTTTTTCTTTTAACCACGTGCTGCATACTATCAACATGAGCTTTATCACTGTGCCTTCTAGAGCTGCTCTCATTTGTAAGCATATGTGTGTGTTTTTCTGTGAGTTCATATAGCTGACAAATCTCAATGGTTTTATTCAAAGTTAAATCACTGTTACGAAGCAAAATCTTTCTCACAGCATCATCTTTTGTATCACACACGTCTGTCTTTTATCAGCTCATCCCTTAAGTCACCATATCTGCACGTTTTAGCTGTATTTCTCAGGTCAGTTATATACACTGCAAACTTTCACCAGCTTTTGATCCCTTGTGTAAAATAAGTGCCTTTCCATTGTAACTTTGTTTGGGCGTTACACATTTCTCTAAATTTACATTTTAAGCACTCAGGGTCCTCCCTTGACTCAGCCTGTACAACATTATGACAGTTTTCCCCTTTTCCAGCATAAATAGCAGGTGCAGACACAAATGAGTGTTCCCTTTCTATAGCTTCTGACCTAGCTAAATTAAGTAGAATAAATCCCTTTGTATGGTCATCTTTGTCAGAAAATGCAGCCTGTATGGAAATGTCATACTCTTGCTCAAACACTCTCCAGTTCTCAGCAATATTGATGTCAAACACAAGTACACTGGGCTTTTGAAATCCTTGATGGCCCTGAAGCCTCTTCAAAGAGTTTTGGTGCCCACGCGTCTTGGATCTCACAAAGTATGCACAAACACAGTGAAAATATGACCCTTGTAATTATGTATGCACAAACTGTTTTGCAAGCTTGTTACAATATTCAAATGCACAGTAAACTTTTCAAAATACTTTACTTTGCGAAATATGCTCTGTAATGGCTGTACTCTGCAAAATATGTCTTCTAATGGCTGTAGTTTGTGAAATAGCTTTACTGTAACACTGCACTAACATGCGAACATTTTATACACTTCTGATAACTTGGAAAGCTTTGCCTAATACGAAAATACATATGCTTTGCGAAAATGCGGTCGTTTCCCTTCATTTTATTTGTTTATGCAATCGGACTTTATTTCAAACATTTTCCTTAGTAATTCTAATATTTTTTCAATATCGTACATATTTGTTTATGCAAAAATTATTTAGAGAATTCTGTATACCTTGTTTCATATTATACGAAGTATGCACAGTTTTGGAATGATCCACTGCTGTATATTCCACCAACATCTGGATAAGTGCTGTTTTCTTTCGCCAAGCTGTTTTAAACTTCATGCCCCTTTAGTATATCGCGTTTAACTTCAGGCCCTTTAGATCTATTGGTTCTAACTTCATGTCCTTCTAGACATGCTGCTTCTGACACCATGCCGCTCGTTTGTCTCTGTTAGAAATAATAAGAAGGCTTGGGGTTTCGTTCAGATGCTTTAACGTATACAAACACATCAGGATGGATAGCACCATCTTTAAATACGAACAGACTAAGAAACAGAGCTTACATACATACATGTTCACATCTCAACACCTAACTACAGAATAGCAGTCAGGCTCGCACGTGCTCAGTATTTATATTCTAGTGGAAGCCCTTGGATAGCTTCTTAAAGGTATATACACATGCATATTGATCTACATGTACAATTACAGTTTATCCATTTTTAGTTTCAAAACACATCTAATATTGATGGCATTACATCCAGAATTAATACTGGCTCTAAATCTAAGCTGCGAACACAACTCTTTAATATCCATTTGTTTATTCAGTTCAGCTCCCTGAATGTTATTACTGACAGACATGTGAATTCTTTGATGGTTATTTAAACTTGCAGTTTTGCCTGATTTTTATTGTAATGAACCCTTGACACTAAAAACAACATGCTTTATAACTCAGGTACATAACAGGATTTGATTTTACTGCTGATGATTTAGATATTCTGTAATGATAAACCCTCAGTACTTTGCCTTTTTTCCAATTTTGGATTTTTGCCTGACTTCACTGCATGTTTGTCTCATGGGTTTTCCTTCCTTTAGGTGCTGCACTATACATTTCAAAGAGCTGAAATGAAGCTGATAGTTTTTATATGATGCTTCCACTCTTCTCAGATCTTTCTCAGTGTTTGCACCATCACATGGCACAAGTGCTTTATCCTCCAGCTGTGGTGCCACCTCCAAATAGATTGATCTAGTTTCCTGTATGTTGTTTGAGGTCTGTGTTGAACATATTGAAAAAGCTAAATTGTGTGCTTGTGTTTGTGTGTAATTACAGGTGTAGTTGGAAGCCAACACATCACAACCTGACTACTGAAACATTGCAGACATCAGTAACCCTAAGGTGGTAATTGAAAATACTGAATGAACCTTGTATAACCATGAGTCTAGAATACAGATGACTTGCTTTTGCGTATCTTTTTTTACTGATTACACAAGCTGACAGTGTAAACTGATGCTCAGTAACCCCCCCCAGGAAGTCCAAGAGTGTTTTTTAATATTTTTTTTAAAGTTCAGACTGGTGAGTAGACAGACAGAAAAAAGATAGGTAAATAGATAGATCAAAAGATATATAGAGAAACAGCTGGACAGACAGATAATTTTTTTTTTCTTCGTGGATTTTTGTTATTTTTACTTAGATAAATGGACAGACACATAAACAGATGTGGTAGAATGATGAATATACAGGTTAATAGACAAAGCAAAGTATTTCATTAATTCCGTATGTAAGGGAAGGGATTGCCCCTGCCCTCAAACTAACAGTTTTTCAGTTTTAGTTAAGTGGTGTGACTCGTAATGTATATGTCATTGCATGACTTGTGGCCAGAGTAAACTAGTACAGGAAACTTCTTTTTTCGGCTGCTCCCGTCAGGGGTCGCCACAGCAGATCAAATGTTTCCATGTCTTCCTGTCCTTTGCATCATGCTCTGTCACACCAACCACCTGCATGTCCTCTCTCACCACATCCATAAACCTTATCTTAGGCCTTCCTCTTTTCCTGTTACCTGGCAGCTTCATCCTTTGCATCTTTTTCCCAATATACTCTGCATCCCTCCTCAGCACATGTCCAAACCAATGTAATCTTGCCTCTCTGGCTTTGTCTCCAAACCTTCCAAACTGGGCTGACCCTCTAATATACTTATTCCTAATCCTGTCCATCCTCGTCACACCCAGTGCAAATCTTAACATCTTCAACTCTGCCACTTCAAGCTCTGACTCCTGCCTTTTTGTCAGTGCCACTGTCTCCAACCCATATGATATAGCTGGTCTCACTACCCTCTTGTAGACCTTCCCTTTCACTCATACTGGTACTCGTCTATCACAAATCACTCCTGACACTCTTCTCCACCCACTCCATCCTGCCTGTACTCTCTTCTTCACCTCTCTTCCACACTCACCATTACTCTGAACTGTTGATCCCAAGTATTTAAACTCATCCATCTTCGCCACCTCTACTCCCTGCATCCTCACCATTCCTCTATCCTCCCTCTCATTCACACACATATATTCTGTCTTAGTCTTGCTGACCTTCATTCCTCTTCTCTCTAGAGTATATCTCCACCTCTCCATGGTCTCTTCTACCTGTTCCCTACTCTCACTACAGATCACAATGTCATCTGCAAACATCATAGTCCACGGGGACTCCTGTTTGATCTCGTCTGTCAACCTGTCCATCACCATTACAAATAAGAAAGGGCACAGAACTGAACCTTGATGTAATCCCACCTCTACCTTAAACGCATCCGTCACTCCCACCACAGACCTCACCGCTGTCACACTACCCTCGTACATATCCTGTACCACTCTTACGTACTTCTCTAACACTCCCGACTTCCTCATACAATACCACAACTCCTCTCTAGGCACCCTGTCATATGGTGTCTAACAATACTCAGAAAAAACAGAGTCATAGCTAGGGTAGGACAGAGGGAGCAGCAGCCCTTGCCCAGGCCAAGGTGTTAAAGGGTGCAATCTGCAAATGCCATTTCGTTGGCAGGACAGTGCTACTGATACTGAATTTGTGTTCAGGGCTAAAGAAATTCAGCACTGGCATATGCTGTAATAAGCAGTTTGCTATAGATTTTCAGTGGAGAAGAAGAGCCCCTCTCAGTACAAAATGGCTTTTTTCTTTTCTTTTCTTTTTGGTCCTCAGTACGAGAGGAGCTCTTTAAAGTTGAGGGAGGGTGCCACATCAGGGAATGGCACAGGTCGCTAAAATAGCTAGGTACAGCTCTGGGGAAAAACAATGTGGAATCTTCTCGAAGCCCTGCCTTACCCAAGAAAAACATACCACCTGAGAGATTTAAGTTCTACAGTGAATCATCAAAATGCAACCTGTCAAGGATCTCAATTTCCAAATTCTGCTCCCCTAAAAAAGTGGCTGAAATAATACATTTTAAGAGTATTTTGCAGTGGGACAAGCCAGATGTATATTTTATAAATCCACTGTCCCACCAACTCAAAGAAGGAGAAATTTCCCCCAAAAAGACATCACTGATAGCACATCTCTCCAGCAATGATTTTTTATTCTCAATTTCCTGTGCTTCAGGCAGTTGAGACTCAAGAAATCAATCTTTGTGCACCAGTAAGGTAGCCAGTGATTTATTATACGTACTGCAGGAATGAAGTGTCAGTGATTTATTTGATTATTTATTTTGCATGCAACCAAAAACAGTAAGTAAAATAAGTTAAAAAGTAACTTGAACCACTTGATAAGTGTTAAATTGCTATACTGGTTATGATTAAGAGCAAAACTCATTCATTTGAAGCAATAAAACTCAAAAGGTTCTGGGGTTGGTATAATGGTTAAGGTATTAACCTTACATACACAAGGTGCAGTATTTGATTTTTACCTTTAGAAGGGAAATTGTCCAGGCTTAAAATGACCCACATGGGCAGCATCATTTGTGGACTGTAAACTTAGCTTCTAAGTTTTCTTCTCAATTTATGAATTGTTTAGAAACCAGAGAGGGAACCGATGATGTCCTTCTGTATCACTGTTGCAGTATTCTTTACTATAAGGGAAGGGATCAACCATCTAGGATAGCCCCATGTTCGGCCAGTATACCAAAGCCTTATGATCTTGTATGTGCTGTATGCCACACGTATGCTCCCCACACAGGATGTAGGGCATAAAGGCGATGTATGAATGCAGTTACCCAGAACTTCTTTGCAGCCATTCTGAAAGGCATTATTGCTCATTAGTCTGAATGCCTTGTTGCTGTGCTGAATACCTAGTAGCCTGATAAGTGCCCCATTAGGGTTATTTTTTTTTTATTATTTCATTTGGTTTTGTATTTTATTTTGCCTACTTAGAGTCCATGTCACCCAAGAAGGGAAAAGTTCAGTGTAGGAGGCAGATTCCCCATAAGAATCATCACAAACAGTGTGTCTTTTGTTTGGGTGCTTCCCATGACCATGCCTTTTATAGTATCTGTAAGGAGTTGTTGCCTAAGACACTCAGAATCCTTTTGTCTTCCCTGGCCATTTATCTTGAAAACCAACAGCTTAAACCATTAGCCAGGGTAGCATGCCAGAATCCAGTAATCCCGAGATACTCCCACTAGGTAAGAAGAAAGCCAAGAAGTCTCAGCCGGATTCTTTAGCTGCCCAGCCTCCACTGACCCTCCCTCTAGAAGTGAATGATAGCTCTGTAGGCTGTCAGATGTCTACATCTGATTCCTCTGCTGTTACCCCTTCGGAGGCTGTCATGGATCCATCTTTTTGCACATCCTCTGACACTTTGCAGGTGTCTGCACAGGATATTGAGGGAGAACCGTGGTTGATTATCTCCGAGGATTTTAGAGGTATTCCACTGATATTGGCCAAGGAGGAGGTTCTGGGTACTCCTATTGAATCTGGAAAAAGGTCAGAACCTCCGGTATTTCTTAGGGCTGATGTCCCTTCCAAGAAAAGACAAAGCATGTTTCAGTCTGTCCTAAGGATCCTCAGTGGAGTGGCAAGAGTTTACTCAGGGCTTGTTTTTGCCTTGATGGCCCTGAAGCCTCTTCAAAGAGTTTTGGTGCCTGCTCGTCTTGGACCTCTAACCCTTTTAAACTGCCTAGGGAACTGGATTCCTCGGATGAGGATTCAGAGTCTGATGAGGGGTCCTTGTCCTTTTTTTCACAGATGCCTTCGTCTTCGGATTATGGTTCTGATGAGGAGGAGTCTATTAGCCCTGAGTCTACTTCTGAGAAATTGTCTTTGGAGACACAATTACTAGAATGATGGAATACTTTGTGGGATTCTTTTCAAGTGTTCGATATTCAGAGAAGATATTATGAGTTTCTTCAGGTGGATACTCCTAAACCATTGGCAGTTCCTCCTGTGGTGGCTGCCTTGTTAGACATGTTCATTGCTGCTTCTAAGTCTCCTGATTCTCAGCCTCTTGCTTCTAAGAAACCCGATAGGTTCTATAAGGTCCCTAAGGATTGTCAGTTTTTATTTAAGTGTCCTGATCCTGCTGTGGTGTCAGTCTTGCCTGATGAACCTTCCAAGCTCTTGTCCTCTTCCAAACTTTTGCCTTCTGATAAGGTAGTAGGACTGTGGAGAGGATTGGTAAGAAGGTTTACAGTACTTCTACTTTGAGCTTTAGGGCTATTAATTACCAGACCCACATGACCAGATATGCTGTGGCCTTCACTGCTCAGATTTGTCAGGTTATTTCTGATCTCGGAACTAAGAACCATAAAAGTTGTCCTGGTCAACAGAAGCAAGCAAATCAGTTTAAGTAAAAAACTCTTTTAATGACAAAAAATAGAAGATAAAAGTTGAGCGCTTTCGTCCAAGCACTGGGCATCATCAGAACTGACAGGAGATAACAAATCCTTCAGATTTGCTCTCAATGAAGTAACAAATGCAGGTGCTGTCAATGAAGTAACGAATGCAAGTCTCAATGAATCTTCTTGATTCTGAAGGCAAGTCTTTTGCTTATCTGTTTTAGGTTCTACGTCTCAAGTGGTTCACCAGTCTATTAAGTGGAGCTATGATGCTGCTGATGCCTTTTCTGGGCTGTGTCTTTTTGGTCTGTCATGGGGTGGTATTCTTGGCTTCATCTCCAGTCTTAACCTAAGGACATTAAGGCCAAGTTGTTGGATGCTCCATTGGATAGTAAACATCTTTTTGAGACTGCTGCTGCTGACCTGTTGATAAGTCTGTTTGGGAGAAAGGCAAAGCCTTGCAGGACCTTAAACATATTTTTGTTCTGTTATCCCTAAGTTCCAGAGGAAGTATCCTTCTAGATCTGCTTTTTTCCACAAGCAGCTTAGCCAGGCCTCAAAGGACAGGAAGGGTGGTAGGTGAGCCTCCTCTGCTAAGTCTTCTCAGGCTTCTTTGGCTCAGAAGACTCATTTATCTGCTAAGCATGCTTCTCTTTGACAGTTTGCCCCCCACACACACACACACACACACACACACACACACACACACACACCCGCATGCACGCACATACTTAGACCAAGGTACTTTGTCTCTTCAGCTTTCCCCTTGTCTTCCAAGTTGGCTTTCTCATCACTTCAGACTCTTGGGTTCTTCCTATCATCCATCAGGGGTACTTCATGGTATAGAAGTCTCTCCCTTCTCTTTCAGAGATTCATCAACCACCTCTAGAGCAACTTCCTCTTTTCCTGGAGGTCCAAGGGACCCTGGTGAAACAAGTAACCATTCAGCCTGTTCCCTCTTCCCAAGTGGAAAAAGGTTTTATTCCAGGATGTTCCTGATTCTTCGAAAGGAAGGCACTTGAAGACCTTTTCTGGATCTCGCTCTGCTCAACACCTTTCTCAAGTTCCCCTGTTTTCAGATGCTTACATTTCAAACCCTGTTTCCTCCTTTACTACCCCAGGCTTTTCTGGTGTTTCTGGGTCTGAATGATGCTTACCTTCACATCCCTTATTCACCCTCTTTTAAGGAAGTTTTTATGTTTCTCGGTTTCTTCCTCTCATTGTCAGTTCTCTGTTTTTCCCTTTGGCCTCTCTACTGCCCTAAGAGTATTCACAAAATGCCTAGCTCCTGTGATTGCTTTCTGCAGGCTCCAAGGCATTTAGTTTTTTTCTTATTTTGATGACCTGTTGCTTCAGGGACCCTCTCCAAGTTGCCTGTTACAGGATCTGGAGGTCTCTCTTTTTCAAAGTCTGGGCTTCACTATCAATTTCCAAAAGTCCGTACTGACTCCCTGTCAGGATCATGTGTATCTGGGATGCAGGATTCAGACAGTGTCAATGATGGCATCTTTTTCTTCTCCAAACTTTTTGTCATTGACAACCTTCTCTCAGTCTCTTTTTCCCCTGACTGCCATTCCAGCTAGAGGGTTTCTTTGGGCCCTGGGATTCATGGCCTCTTGTATTCCAATATTCCATCTTGCCAGACTGCATATAGAAGCTTCAGTGGTACTGCAAGTCGGTCTGGCTGTAGCATAGCCATCTTCTGGATTTCAGTGTACCTCTCCTTCCTTGTCTAAAAAAGAATTTGAGTGGTGGATTCAACAGTTAACTCTCAATCCAGGTCTGCTCTTTCAGCCTGGAGTCCCTTCTCAAGAACTGTTCACCAATTCCTCAGACATGGGGTGGGGGGCTTCATGTGGTCACCTGAAAGTTCAGGAACTTTGTCCCCCCCCCTCCATCAAAAGTCAGACTGTATCAACATCAAAGAGATGAAAGCTCTGATTCTGGCCCTTCATGCTTTTCACCCCATGTTCTCTCCAGTCCCCTTGAAAGTGTACACAGACAACACTACAGTGATGTGGTATGTCAGCAAGCAGGGAGGCACAGATTCTTACCTCCTCTGCAAGATGACTCTTCAGGTCTGGGTGGTGGCTGTTGGTTATCAGTTAACTCTTCAGGCAGTATACATTCCTTTAGAGCATAATCTAGTGGCAGACTCCATGAGCAGGCCCAGAAAACAGGCTCACGACTAGATGCTTTACAGAGATGTGTTTCTGGTATTTCTGGACATTGTCTGTTGGTGGGATACTCCTCATGTAGATCTTTTTTGCCTCACCTCTGAACAGGCAGTTCCCTCTATTCTGTTCCAGAGTGGAGTGCCACCTGGTGTGGAAGATGAATGCCCTTTTCTCACTTCAAGAGGATGTTTCTTTATGATTTCCCTTCTCTTCCTCTACTTTCAAGAGTCCTGCAGAAGATTCAGCTGAACTCCCCAAATATCTTGCTAGTGACTCCCTTTCAGCCAAGACAGTACTGGTTCCCCCACTTAATGCATCTGGCCAAGAGCAGTCACCACAAGTTACCTCACTGGGTAGACTTCTTTACACAGGAAAAGGAGTTTGTCATCCATTTTCACTTGTCCGCTCTTCAACTGACACTATGGGTGAAAGGGTTTTGATCCCTTTAAGACACCTCTTTTCTGAGGATGTGCTCAGGGTTTTACAGGAGGTACGGAAACCCACAGCCAGAAAATTTTATATCTCCAAATGGAGGAGATTTTGTGTCTGGTGCCATGCTTGTAACCAGGACCCTTTTTCAGTGGGGGGCCCTTTGGCCCTTTCCTATTTGTGCATGTTGCTTCAGTCTGGTTTGGCCTGTTCTTCTCTGTAGGCCTATTTGCCAGCCATTTCTACTTGTCTGCCTTTGAATCCTCCTGTAGCTTCTCATTTTGAAGCCAACCAATTTCTTAAAGGCATCCTGCACCTTAGGCCTCCAATGAAACCTATCCCTTCTCCTTGGGACCTTAATTTTGTTTTAGAATAATTGACTCAGGCTCCTTTTGAGCCTGCGGATTCTGCTTATTTGCAACATTGTACCTGGAAGACTGTCTTGTTGCTGGCTCTTACTTCTGTTTGGAAGGTTTCTGAGCTTCAGGCCCTCATTGTTATTCCTTCTTTTTTTTCCCACAGGGACTAGATATCCCTTTGTACTAATCTTTTTTTTTATGCCCAGGGTGGTAAAAGAGTTGTCCTTGAATCAGTCAGTACAACTCCCTTCCTTTTTCCCTTGTTCTCAGTCTGATGATGAGAGGGTCTTGCATACCACCGTTCATAAGTTCGACCAGCTTTTTGTTTCTTTTCATCCCACGACAAAGGGTTTGGATGTCTTTCAGCAAATCATCTCCTCCTGGATATCTAAGACCATTTCTTTTTGTTATTCTTTTCATGGCAGAGCTTTGTCTACTCCTCTAAAAGCTCATTTCACCAGGCCTGCTACTTCCTTTGATGCTTTCTTCAAGGGGTTGGACATCAGTTCCATAGCTGAAGCTGCTGCGTGGTCTTCAGTGCATACCTTTACTTAGCATTACAAATTGGATATGGTCTCCGGGGCCAGAGTAGGTTTTGCTAGAACCATTTTGTATGGGTTTGTTGAGGGCACTTCTTAGCCTTTCACTTCACGTTCTGTTTCTTGAGCTTTTTTACTCTCCCTATAGTAACGAATACTGCAACAGTGATATAGAAGGACATAGTACAGTTGTGTAAAATCCTACCATAACTGTAGATGTAAATCTCCTCACTGCTGCAGTATTCTCTCCCTCCCTCCAACTCTCTCTTGTTTGTTCTGTTTTTTGTTTTGGATTCCCTTGTGACTGAAGGTCTCCCCTTTTCTTCTGCATTTTTTCCTTCTAGATGTGCACAGACTCCTTTGTCCTGTAGAGATTGTTCTCTACTGGAGCAGTTCAGTTCTGGGAACTGTGGCTGTATGTGTCTTTTATGCAGTATGTTTTGTCTTAGGAGCATATGTGTGATGCAGTGTGCATACAAGATCATAAGGCTTTGGTATACTGGCCAGACATCGGGCTGTCCTAGTCAGGAGATCCCTATAGCAAAGAATACTGCAACAGTGAAAAGAAGGACATCTACTGTTATGGTAAGATTATACACAACTCTGCCTTTTGGATTTCAGAGCTGTAACAAATCAAGGGCAGCATTGTCATTTATGCTAATACCCCCTCATTATCAGAACTCCTGTACAATCTTAGAATCCTACACATAAAGTTGAGTTGTTCCCAGCTCATTCAACACATTGCCATTTAAAGAGATGGTTTTGTCTAAAAAGATATATGGAATAGTGAAGTAAGCATTATCATCATTATGTTGTGTGTTAGTCTTGATATATTAGTAGGCAAAAGTATCAATGTTTTTATTTCAGCTGAAGAAATACAGATTTCCTGCAGTTCATGCACTGGGCTCTCTAAAATATATATATATATATATATATATATATATATATATATATATATATATATATATATATATATATACATATATATATATATATACATATATATATATATATATATATATATATATATAGTGTTTGTGCGCCCGCATGTGTGTATATAGATATGTTTGTGTATAAAATTCATCCAGTGTGTATACAAACGCGCACACACACGTGTACATGTATGTATCTTTGTATCTAAACATAAGTATAAAGATACACACAAATGATATACACACACATGATATATATTTCTCTCTCTCTCTCTCTCTCTCTATATATATATATATATATATATATATATATATATATATATATATATATATATATACACACACACACACACAATATATATATATATATATATATATATATATATATATACACACACACACACACACATATATATATATATATATATATATATATATATATATATATGTATGTACATATGTGGGTAGGTAGATAGATATACACCCACAAACACACAGCCACATGGATGCACATGCGTGAACATGCACACACATACACACATAGATGAGAGCATGTACACACGCATACACACACACACACACACACACACACACACACACACACACACACACACACACACACAAGTATGTGTGTGTAAAGAGACAAAGAGCAAGCAAAAGTATAAAATTAAAAGTATGAATTTCAGTTAAAGCTTAAAATAATATCACTGAGGAGGCATGTACATGTTTGTCTTGTAAATGACATTATGAAAGTCCACAAATTAATGTATTTTGAAAGTACTGTGTAAAATATTACTCATACAGTGTTTTCAGTTTTTGAATTTATGATCTGTTAGTACCTTAAATGACAGTTATTTATGAAATGTGTAACCAAGACTGTCATAATTTTTGTGCATTTTTAGCTGCCAAGAAAGAGCAGAGGACATCTCACAGTGTCACGAAATCTGAAAGAGGCAAGAAGCTTGGCTATTTTTCATGTGTATGTGCATCTGTGTAGCCATTAGCATTATAGTAGAATAATATATGTAGATAAAAACTGCATGCCGAGTAGTCAACATATTGGTCTAGGGAGGCTCCTACCTACTAGTAGTAAAAAGCAGATGCCTCTAGGTTGCTTCTGTGGTTGTGTTCTACCAAGATTTTAGCAGAGTTATTGTGGCACTTCACAAAAAAAGTATGTGCAGGTCAGCTAACCTTGGAGTAGATCTCAACCTGTTATCCTCGGCGCACAATTAAAGGGACAGCTTAGGTTAATAGTAAATGGAACCAACAGTTAAGAAGGTTATTTTAACTTGAGACCTTCCTATAACTGCAAAATAAATCATACAGGATTTGTGATGTGAAGTGTTGAGAATATATTGAAAAATGTGCTTATTCTACACATCCTTCAGAATCCCTTTGTTGACATCATGAATTCACACTGACAGATTTGAATATTCACTTAATTCCTTCTGATGAGGCAGAATCGAGATGAAGTATGTAATTTACAAATTTTCTCCTCTCTCCATGTCCTCTATTCATTGAAAATTTATTTTCAGTGTTTTTGTCCTTTTGTGTATGTCACGTTGCCACTGGAAAACAGATGTTTCTAGGCATAACAGTGCTATCAGATAGGTGTATGTTTTCTTTAATCTTTTAAACTCCATGCATAAGACAGATTACTATTTTTGTTGATGCCATCAAAGATGCTGTTTATAGAAGCTCAACAGCAATCTTTTGGCTATAATATTTAGATATTAAGCAAGGTAAAGCCGCAGTGGTGCAGCTGTAGCGTTGTCGCCTCAAAGCAAGAGGTTCTCCCATTCGATTCTTGGCTGGAGAGCCTTCTGTATGGAGGCTGCCTGTCCTCCCCACGGTCGAGTGGCATTCGAAAGACATGCATGAATGGACGTGCCTTTGCTGAAGGTTGGGTGTCGGGCTGGCACCTTGGCACCATAAAAATCGACTGCCAATCATTAGCGGACCGGAGTTCCGCTGTGGTGACATCTAACCAGGAAAACCCGAAAAAAAAACATTTAAATATGAAGCAACATTTCAGAGTTTAGAGGACAAGGATTTTTCCTCCAAATGTTCTTTTCAGTCTTTCGATTCCAAATCTGGAGAGTTGCAGAGGGATTAAAAGTCTATAAAAGTTGAACCATAAATAATCTGTCAAGCAGGGTAGGTGATTTTAATTTTTCTCTTCTTGCCCATCAAGATCTACCCTAGAAGCTTCTTGCAGGGGGCGGCCACCTGACTCCACTAGAGCCCATTCAACCTAGGTTGTTGCCTGCAGATACCTTTCTGGAAAACAGCAGGATAATGAGTATGCTATCAGTGGTGTCTATTTTTTCCCAGCCTTAAAATTTGTTTCATGTGCTTTCCACCTTTATTTTTCCTACCATGTCCAGTACCCTCCACAAAGTCAGGGCTAGGTGCAACTGATCTTGGATTCCTACAGCTTTGAGTAAATAAATAAATAAAGTAGTCTGCCCAGCCATGTACTTCAGTTCACTGGTTACCGGTGACAGTTCCTGTCTTGCTTTTTTTACAGCTGGTCATAATTGCTGAGGTATAGACCCACTGTTTAGGCTTTCCATTAGTTTAGATTTTTACAAGCATTAGTCCTCCCTAATGGACGTGCTACTCTGCTTCCTTGTCAGTTAAGAAGTAATAATTAATAAATAAATAAATACTGTGAGGAGCTAGCCAGATTTCTTTACCACAGTCAGGGAGTAGGTGGTCCTTGTAGGTGCTGTTCAGCATTTCTACCTTCTATGGAGGAATTTAATGGAAATTTTATTCTGCAAAGCAATGGCTTGATTTAAAACTTATTGATGTTATGTAATTTTAAATTTTTTAGTATAGCAGGACACTGAAAGAGAGAACAATTATATGATACATGTGTTTGTAAGCTTACTATCAAGTCAGAGGCTTGTTTCAATGCACTTATTGTGATAAACAGCAAATTTAATTGTAATTTCTCTGGTGATAAAGGTTTTTTGCTTCATTCTGTTCTTTGTCCTTAGCAGAGTTTACCAGATGTGTTAAGTGTATTGTGGTATGCTTGCAGTTCCCTGTCATTCAGCCTGTTTGATATCATGAAGGGAATTTTGTTCCAGGTTTTAAGCTACTTTAAGACCTTTTAAACACTACTAGAGCATTTTATTTAGTGTGTTTTGCCTCCATTGGAAGCTGTGTGTGCTTACAGTGAAAAAAAGGAATATTGTCTTTAGTTTAGTTGTGTAAGAAAACACTTGAGAGATTTCTATAACTTGAACTTTGTCAAGCTAAGATCCCATTTTATCTGCTTGCTTATGAGTTTTCTGTATGTTTTTCACCTAAAGCTGCTTTAAATCATGTCAGAAGTCTTCTTCTTCTTTCAGCTGCTCCCGTTAGGGGTTGCCACAGCAGATCAACTGTTTCCATTTCTTCCTGTCCTCTGCATCTTGCTCTGTCACACCAACCACCTGCATGTCCTCTCTCACCACATCCATAAACCTCATCTTAGGCCTCCCTCTTTTCCTGTTATCTGGCAGCTTCATCCTTAGCATCTTTTTCCCAATATACTCCGCATCCCTCCTCAGCACATGTCCAAACCAGCGTAATCTTGCCTCTCTGGCTTTGTCTCCAAACCTTTCAACCTGTGCTGATCCTCTAATATACTTATTCCTAATCCTGTCCATCCTTGTCACACCCAGTGCAAATCTTAACATCTTCAACTCTGCCACGTCAAGCTCTGACTCCTGCCTTTTTGTCAGTGCCATTGTCTCCAACCCATATAACACAGCTGGTCTCACTACCTTCTTGTAGACCTTCCCTTTCACTCTTACTGGTACTCGTCTGTCACAAATCACTCCTGGCACTCTTCTCCACCCACTCCATCCTGCCTGTACTCTCTTCTTCACCTCTCGTCCACAGTCACCATTACTCTGAACTGTTGATCCCAAGTACTTAAACTCGGCCACCTTCGCCACCTCTACTCCCTGCATCCTCACCATTCCTCTATCCTCCCTCTCATTCACACACATATATTCTGTCTTAGTCCTGCTGACCTTCATTCCTCTTCTCTCTAGAGCGTATCTCCACCTCTCCAGGGTCTCCTCCACTTGTTCCCTACTCTCACTACAGATCACAATGTCATCTGCAAACATCATAGTCCACGGGGACTCCTGTCTGATCTCGTCTGTCAACCTGTCCATCACCATTGCAAATAAGAAAGGGCTCAGAGCTGATCCTTGATGTAATCCCACCTCCACCTTAAACGCATCCATCACCACTGCTGTCACACTACCCTCGTACATATCCTGTGCCACTCTTACATACTTCTCTGACACTCCCGACGTCCTCATACAATACCACAACTCTTCTCTAGGCACCCTGTCATATGCTTTCTCTAAATCCACAAAGACACAATGCAGCTCCTTCTGACCTTCCCTGTACTTCTCCATCAACACTCTCAGAGCAAACTTTGCATCTGTAGTGCTCTTTCCTGGCATGAAACCATACTGCTGATCACTAATCATCACCTCCCTTCTTAACCTAGCTTCCACTACTCTTTCCTATAACTTCATGCTGTGACTGATCAGTTTAATCCCTTTGTAGTTGCTACAGCTCTGCACATCACCCTTATTCATAAAAATCGGTACCAAAACACTTTTTCTCCATTCCTCAGGCATCCTCTCACTTTCCAAGATTTCATTAAACAATCTTGTTAAAAACTCCACTGCCATTTCACCTAAACACCTCCATGCTTCCACAGGTATGTCATCTGGACCAACAGCCTTTCCATTCTTCATCCTCTTCATAGCTATCCTTACTTCCTCCTTGCTAATTCACTGCACTTCATGATTCACTATCCGCACATCATCCAACCTTCTCTCCCTCTCATTCACTTCATTCATTAACCCCTCAAAGTACTCTTTCCATCTGCTCAACACACTCTCCTCGCTTGTGAGTATGTTTCCCTCATTATCCTTTATCACCCTTATGTCAGAAGTAGTATAGATAATATTAAGTTATCTGACAAGAGCCCCATCTCTGGATAATCGGCTTATTCAGGCTACAGCTGTGAATCAGCACTAGGAATGAGACAGCAATTGAACAAAGTTTTTAAAATTATTCCAGTGTTCTGTGTTGTGATCCTGCGATTGCACTGTGAAGCTGAAACACGTTTTAACAAGGTGTACTCAACAATGGAATCTTTATTATTGTGTCTCTCCAGGTTTATCATGTGGCAATTAGCACAGAGAACCGAAACAGTGAGCTGTTAATGTGCTGTTTTCTGTGCTCATGGTGAAAGGTTTGATTCTTTCCATCTTCATTTCTCAACTGTCTGTCTCTGAGCAAGTCACTTAACCAGACAGTGCTTCCAGGTTGACCCTGAAAAGGGAAAATTTGCCTAGTGGGCTTACCCAGTCATCAGGTAAAATAAAAAAACAACTAAGTACTTAAAAGTCCTGAAAGGCTACACAGAGATAAGGACTTGGCTTTTCCAGAGGATTTCAAGCAGTGTTTTTGTTTCTGAATTTTGTATCAAAAAAGTTTGAGTGAAACACTGTAGATGTTTCTAAGAGAAAGCTATTCTATAAGCTTACTGAGCCTGTTCCTCCTTTGTCTGTTTCATAGTCATCCAGCCCCATCTGCTTAAGAATTTGGGGACTCTGAAAGAAGCTGTCTTTCTGCATACAGATGCCATTATTCAAAGATTTATATCTTTGGAAGGATATTACTGCTTGTCTTGAGATCATGAACAGATTCAGAACCTTCTCTGCTGAACTTGTCCAGGTTGATCTGGGTGCATCAAAAGGTGGTAAAAAAAAGTTTCTAGTTCTATCAGCAATAATTTTAAGGTATGAGTGTTTCTCAGCAACATGCAGTGCACCTTTCAAGTAGTCAATTGCTAAAGTTTTTTTTTTTTTTTAGCAGGAAGTTTTGCTTCCCAGGCTGCTCACTTAGTGCTTGCTGTCTGCATCCCTAAGCTGCTTTAAATCATATCAGAAGTAATACAGATAAATTCAAGATTACAAAACTTATAGATAAAATATAAAATTTGTCAGCAGTTACTCATTTGATGCATTACTGATGGATTTACTGCACATCAACAAGTCAAGTGGCATCAGAAATACTCGGGCTTGAGATCTAAACCTCTTCTGCAAAATCAAGAGAAAGGCTAGTTTGGAGGGATACCACTGCTGTGGAACAGACTCCCATCCAGATAAAACAAAGTTAAACCCTGTCTATTTTCAAGAGCACTTAGATTGAAGACGGGCAACAGAAAATTTACCTCAGGCCTGCCCCTGTACAATGGACAGAGGCAGTTCCTGAGTACTTTATCACATGCTGGAGTCCCTTTAAATTATCTATGGTATGATCCCAGTTATTCTTATTAGGGTAGTACATAATTATCAACCATGGGATGGGTAAGGACAGTGTATAACCAAATGGAATAGGTTATTTCGAGTAGAAAAAGGGAAACTGGCTAGGCTTAAAATGGCCTACAATGGCAGCTTGCCAAGCACTTACCTATGAGACTATGAGTTAGGCACAGTAGACTGAATTTTACTGAAAAGCAACTGAATCAGATAAATAAATCACTTAATTATCAACCTGATATAGTAGAACATATGCCTTCTAGGGTAGAGGACTCAATTTTGAATCTGTTGCACCAGCGTATTTAAAATTTTGAAAAATTAATTTGCTTTGGTTCTGCATTTGTAAAAAAAGACATTTATCCTCTTGCAGCTTTTGCCTTTTAGGTCTGTTGCTATTAGAATAATAATAATAAAGCATAATTGTTTGGTGGGGTCAGGCTTGTCCAGAAAATATTATTGCTAAGATTAGGAGTACTCCAGGTTTTGCTTTTCTGTGTTGACCACTCTACAGTTTCTGTCATTCATGAATTAATAAAGGGTAAATCTAAAGAGAGTTTATCTTGTTACTTGCATCTTTCTTCAGAGTCTTCTATGTCTTTGAAGAGAGAAATGAAATTCCCTCTTATACAGGAAAAGGTCTTTGGTTCAGTATATTTCTTTTAAGGAACAGTCAGCAAAAGCAAGACCATAGTCACTAAGAGCAAGAACTCATAGAAGTGATGCAGCTGCAGTTATGGTAAAGGAGTCATCCCAAGTGACGTATTTCTTTCTTTCATTTTTTTGTAGGGCACACCTTCTACACCAGATAAAGTTTGCATTGTTAATGACTCATTAGCTCACCTCTCTGCAGCTACACGGCAGCAGCTTCCCTCCCATTTGTAACTGCCACTGGATGTTCTGTGGCTAGAGTTTTTGAACTTTTTGGAAAACTGAAAAAGTGTTTCAACAGACGTGATTAAAGGGTATAGCAAAGCTAGTTCTTATCAATCCATCCAAAACAACCTTTTCCAAAAGCATTTTAGTCTTTTGCCAAGCTTGAATCTCTTTTATGAAAGCGGTTAACAAAGAGTATTGTAGAGAATGTACCTTCCCATTACAGAGCAGCAGGATTTTCTTTCTTTCTTACGTTTTCCTGATGCAAAAAAAAAGAAAAAAAGAATCTCTGAACACATCTTCTAGACTTCTTATCATTAAACCAAAAAAATTATCTTTTTAGACCATTTTTCCCTTTCTGCTTCATTAGCATCAGTGGTTTCCCTGGTCTTGAAGGATGCCTACAAGCATCAGTAAAATGTTCAAGTCTTCAAACCACAGATGAGATTCTTCAGGTTAAGGGTGGGAGTGTAACACTTAGTTTGCAATACTTCCTTTTGGCACAGTGATAACTGTCAGAAATGTATCCAGTGCCTGACTTTTTTGGCAGTGACATTTGTGGTAGGGGGATCCATATTTTCCCCCATTTGAACAACTGCCTCTTCCAGGCGTAGACCAGGGCTCTTTTTTTGGACATATTATAGGTGGCTCATAAGTTTATAGATAAGCACTAGGCTAGCTGCCTTTATGAGCCATTTTAAGTCTAGCCAATTTTCCTCAAAGGTGAGAATCATACCCCGAACTTTGTCTGTGAGGAAAACACCTTGACTGTTATGTGAACCCCCAATAGATTCTCTGTCATTTCTGGAGGATATATTAAATATACTGAAGGAGAAGGTCTTTTTTAATTTAGGGAAGGATATTGCAAGTAACACTGCCACCTCACTGTGAGAGGTTCTCCAGTCTGATTCTTGTTTGTGGAACCTTTTCTGTGGAGCCTGCATGTCTTCTCTTCATCAGTGTTTGTTTACTCTAGATGCTCTGATTTCTTCCACCTGTCAAAGACATGTAATAGACGAACTGGGGTTAATGAAATTACCGGTAGGTGTGTGTAAGGGGTGAGGAAGTGAGAATGTGTGTTCTGTGATAGACTGGTGCTGTGTCCAGAATTGAATTCTGTGCTTTGCTCCCAGTGACTGCTGGGATAAGTTCTAGTGCCCCCTTAATCTTGGAAAGGATAAATTGGGTGATAAATTGGGTTATTGTAAAACAGTTGTAAAGGCTACAGGCATGATATGCTTATTTTTAGTGGACTTCATGCCAGTCCAGATGGTCAGTAACAGTAGCATAGCTAGAGTGGGGTGAGAGGGGCAACTGCCCTGGGCACAAAATGTTAGAGTCACTCTTTATGCAATACCAGGTTTTAAAAGCTGGTATTGAATTTGCAGTCAAACCTGAGTGCTTTAGTACTTCGTGTGTGGTCTAAACTGTAACAGCTGCTTGGTACATTGTAGCAAGCAGTTTACCGCAGTTTAAAAGGTAAAAAATATATATTTTTTGAACTAAAACCTAAGTGCTGTAGCGCTCCATGCAGGCAGGGTGTAAACTGTAGCAACTGTCTACTACAGTTTAAAAAGAAGAATTAAAAAAATATATATATGAGTGCCGTAGTGCTCCATGCAGACGGAGTATAAACTGTACCGTTAATTTAATGCTTATTTTTTTTTAATAAAATGTGTTAAAAGGTGGTTGAGTTCAGAGCACAGAAACTGGACTTGAATGGCTGGGGCAGGAGGGAGGCGGGAGCATTTCATGGATCTGGCCACCTGGCTGATATACCAGTAGAAGCAATGTCTGTTTTTTTTTTTGGGGGGGGGTGCATAGATCAAACTGTAATAATCTTTTCACTTGAAGAGCAGAGTGGATGGGGCAAGGGTCATAGTACCAACCCAGGGCGATTGTGGAACCAGCTACACTTCTGTTCAGTAAGAATGTTCCTGGCTGCTTTGAGACACATTAGCCACTATCATAATGGAATGAAACATCAGGCTGAGATGAAGTAAATTTCAGAATTATTTGTGGAATTTCTGGGACAGAGCAGAAGACTTGTTAGACCAGTAACTGCCACAGATTTTTTTCCCTGATCAAGGAACTTTAGTGTTTTAAATTTATAGTTTTGAACTTTTTTCCAGTATGCAATGAAACAAAACATATGAGCCAATAAAGACAAAACTCCTTGACAGAATTGCCTAAGTCAAAACATTTCAACCATAAAAGGCTACTCAGACTTCAGTCATTAAAGTCCACCAATATCAGTCAATATGCACAATCTCTGCAGAAGTAAAAGTCATCTGAATAATTCCACATTAAAGAGATCTATAACTAATGAAACGGTTGCTGCTAGCAAGCAGCTTTATATTTAGTGTTTCATCTACAAATATAATGCCTGCTTCCCTTGAAGAATAAATTGCCCGCTATGTTACAGTAAAAAATGGTAAGCTGTTAATATTACACAGGGAATTGATGGCAAAGTGAAAACAGGTTCAGAGTTACTAGGCATCTCATCCAAAGGCGGACATACTCAGGACTGCAGCACCCCATGCCCTTAAAATACAACTCAATATCAGCAATGTCTACATGCTGTGGGAGTATAACTAAATGCCTTGTGCTACAGGATGCAAGTATGCTACCTGTTATGCTACTAACATCCTTTAAATGTCTATGCCACATTACTGATACTGTTTGCTAAACAAAACATTTGCACATTGTAAATAGACAGCATGAGCAGCAGTAAACTTCTCTTTCCTTGAAGGTCACAATTCCTTGATGCACTTGAAACTCAATCCCTTGAAAAATGCATCTTGGTAGTTGGGGTAGAGAGGATTCAGGCTCTTGTTTCTTGTAGCTAAGGTACAGTGTTTGAGCCTAAGCAAATTATTAACCAGCTGATAATCCTAACTAGGGCATTTCTCTCTCTCTCTGTCTCACACACACACACACACACACACACACACACACACACACACACACACACACACACACACACACACACACACCTCAACTTTTTAATGCAAGAAATCTGGACAAAGCCTAAAATAAAATAGGGACAGATTTTAAATATTGCTGTCATGAACTTAGAAATGCTAGAATAACAAGATTGTGTCAATATGCATTTTTCTGATGTAAAGGATATGAAGTGTAAAACTCAAATGTCTGTCATTATTTAGCAACTTTGGTCCTTTTTATGAGGAACAGACAAAAATATGAGGCAAAAATCTGGACAGCCTGCAAAAACCTAAATATCTGAGGGGTATGCTACTTACCTCTTACACACACGTGCACACACTCACTCACACCCTATATCTCTCAACCTCTTAGGCAAGAAATGTGGACAAAACCTGTCATAATGGGGAGAAACAAAGGCCCAAAACAAGGGATGCATTATAAATATTGCTTTTATAAACTTAGAAAGTTGCTAGAGTAACAGGATTTGTGTTAGAATGCATTTTCTGAAGGTTATAAAGTCTGAAACGCAATGCATGTCATTGTTTAATAACTTTAATCCTTACATCATCCCAGTGATATGTCAAAAAAGACAGATTTTTATGAGGAACAGACCAAAAATATAATGCAAAAATCTGGACATTCTGTGAAAATCTGTACAGTTGAGAGGTATGACATATACATGCACCTCCTATGTCCCTTTTACACCCCTCTCCCCATACTTCTCAACCTCTTGGACTTAGAGCAATAAATCTGGACAAAGCCACAAATAATGAGGGGGGGGGTCCAAAAATTGGGACACCTTTTAAATATTTCTCTTACAAACTTAGAAAGCTAATAGAACAACAAGTTGTGCATTTGTATGAATTTTCTGAAGGATATGAAGTCTAAACCTCAAATGTCTGCCAGTATTTTCTGACTTCAGTCCTCAATGGTTTGCCAGGGATTTGCCAGAAAAACACAATTTTATAAGAAAAAACAAAAGATCATCAGGATCAGCTCTGCAGTACTGGTTTATTTCTTCTAGTAAATAATTAATGATGACTATTAGTATTTGGTAAAAGGGAGAGACGTGCGCCCCTGTGACCAGCATAAAGCCACCAGCTGTCTTGCATGGAGGGAAAAGGACAGTTCTTTTAAATTTCCTTGCATGTTCCAGCTGACAGGCAGAAGACACAGGGCAAGCAAGCAACTGCTGAGTCTCAGCCACGAATGTGGAAGTTGTTACTTCTTCTAAAAACTCAGGGCAAGTAGCTGTTTAGCTGCGAACACTCAGGAGTGGCCTTAGTTCAACTGGTGCCTTAGGCAAAAGGGCTCCACGTCGCCCCCCCCCCCACTACACTACACAGTGCCCCCATCCTGGTCTACCTGCACGAAATAAATTCTGGAAAAACGCCCCTGCTAGAGCGGCGCCCTAGGCGGCCGCCTAGTTGGCCTATGCCTAAGGCCAGCTATGCGAACACAGAAATTAAGCTGCTCAGCTGCAGACACGGAGCTCTCTTTGTTTTCTTTTTATTTTTTAATTGAGGGTGAGCTGCACAGCAGAAAATTAGTTTTTCTTTCTTTTTTTTTTTTTAATGAACAAGCAAGGTCGGTCGCTGCAGAAGTGTGAAACTGTGAAATCCTGGTGGGTGCAGGTCCTGAACTTACGGACCACTAGAATTTAACATACGGACCTCCATGGTTCCACTGACAACAGTTTCTGAATCACTGATGTAAAAGATAAAGAAACAGAGGGGGAAAGGTCTAATGTGAGGTTTGTTACATAAGTGGTGGGCCTCAGCTGTCATTCAAGGAATTTGGACCAATTCACATCAACTTATTACCCCCCAAAAATTAGTCAGCTGAACAGAAGCAGGGTATATACTCCAGGAAAAAAAATAATATATCTTATTAATGTTTTACTGAAAATCATGTTATCAGAAGATGTACATCAAAATTGTAGCTCTGCTACATTTCTTAATGGAGTACCTCCATTTATAACCATAAACACCATAACGTAGCTCTCATAAATACTTATTTTATTTGTATGCAATCAGTACTTGAATCTTGGATATACTAATATCATCCCAAATGGTTAGGATCACAGAAACTTGGCTGAAGGAATCCAGTATTTAACAAGATTACACTGTCTTCTGTGACAGTAGGCCAGATGGAGATATCATGCTTTTACTACAAAGTCAAATGAACCTGCAACATACCCTTATCCACAAAGACTGTGTGGCCTTTGATGGTGCATCAAGCAGGATATTAATCCAGTTCACCTCAGGCAACCACACAATACTATTAACACGTGCCATTCTTTATCCTTCTTGCTTTATCTATCACATAAGTAGACAGATGTATCCAAAAATTACAAACCATTCAGAGCAAGAATCTTTGTGAAACAGAAACCTAACAATGTGTAACCCTGCTCATATAATTGTACCTCCCACAAGACCAAACCCTGAGATGCTATACTGATATTATTATTGATATCCATGAACAGTTTGGGCACATCACTATTCTTCCAAATGTGTTAAGTGGTGATGTCACAGTTCTAACTTCCTGTACCTTGAAAACTAATAGATTATGTCCAGTTTGATTAGAAAACAGACACATGCCTGAATCAGATGAGCCTGATATTTTAGCTGATCCTGCTTTGATTGCTTGGATTGCAGTTTATAACCTAGTCTCAGCTCTCTGAAGTTTCTATAGCCTGTTACCCCCAATACAAGACAATGTGTTTCTAATCCAAAATAAGAGCATAAGATATTTAGAGAAAAAAATCCATACTTAACTTCTCAGCTAATAAATCTACTAAAACTTAGGGATAAAGCCTGGCATCAGTGGTAGCAGGAACCTTCAATCCTTACAAAAAATGCAGTGTACCATAATTTAAAAAATAGATGCTTTTTGCTGCAGTACATAAGGCCAGATCTAAAGGCATTTATTTACATTTTTGTACTGGGATGGTCTGACTGGTCATAGCCCATTTTCAATGGTGACCCAGGGAGGAGAGCTCCACACAAGAACATGCATCTATTTTCAAGTTGCATTTTAAAATTTACAGATGTGCTGACAGGTGTAAGAGATGTGGCATTTGCCCAAGCAACTGTTATATAAATGGATTTTGAAGAGTATACAGTACAGTAAGAATTTCGTAAAATAAATAAGTCATTATTGCTTACACATCCTGTGTGCATACACACAAAGATACGTAGAGTGACAGCAAAACATACACACAATCCTCGTTTGTAGCATTTTACAAAATTTAGATTGCACACATTGACCTAACTTGTTTATAATTAATAATTACAGAAATGCATAAGGTTGAAAGTCTGATATGGTTATATAATGAGAATATGGTCTAACTAGAAAGTAGAAATGAGAGATTTATAGGTCAAGACAGAATAGGCATTGTCTAGAATTAAAGATGAGGCAAGTGTAGAACTAAGGATGTTTGTGGATTAGACAATAGATAAATACTTTTAAGATGATAGACTCTACGGATAAGATGAGAGATGACCACTCTCTGTGTTTTGTTTGTCTGGGAGTCCACCACCTAGAGATCTCCTGTTCGACCTGCAGGGGCTTCAACCCCTGTGCATTGAGTGATAGGATGATTGATCTTGAAGGGCATCCTTCCTCCACCTTCCTCCGAGGCCTCTGCTTCTACTTCTGCTTCTTTTGTGAATCTATAAAAATATTACGCAGACAGATGTGTACACCCAGTTTTTAAGAGTTTTCAGTCTGTAGTTGTGTAGGGGCAGGAAGATGATATATCAGTAATCACATAGTATAGTGTAAGAACAGATCCATCTGGTGTTTGGGTATGGAGTCCTAAGAAAAAATGCAAATGATATTCTTTTGACAGTGTTAATCTGTTCTGGAGAGGCATAAAGAAGTTGTTCATCCAGTCGATTCATATATTACTGGAGACGGCAGCGTTAATAAATGCACAGTTTGTGAAATGGTTATACTGATTTGTTATCCGCCAACCCATCCCCTTCAAGATGTCAAATACTAACTGCCCTTACACACAAGTCTCATTTATTCAGACCATCATAAAAGTCCATACTTTCATTTTATGCATATTTACCACAAACAAGTAAAAAACTGCTTTAAAATAATTATTTTGTACTGTTCTCCAGAAGATTATATTCTGCATCCTACCTTAGTTAAAACAGGAAGATCTTTCTTAGCATAGTCACTTACTATCATATTTAATCTTTCTGTTACCACAGGTGTTATCCCCTTAAGCTTTATGTATTTCATGCTTAAACCTTATACCGAAATCGCTTATCCGGTTTATGAGCCAGTGTGTTTTATTTTATCATCGTTTTATTTTTATTAAAAGTTTTCAAGTTTCGAGGTTTTAGCAGGATTGGTGGTGGGACCGTTCTTTCTCTGAATTTTGCACTTTGATGTGCTCTGCCTTTGGTGACGCTACCTACTCTTTTTAGTAGAAAATATGCACCAACAACATTTAAAATATACCAGTACCTACAACATACTTAGAAACAAGGAAAACAGCTTCAGGCTCAGTTGTAGTATAGTTGCAGCCATATATATTTATATGGATACAGTTCTGTCAAATACAGAAACTGGGCAGATGCCAAGAGCTATATTTGTTCACCTAAAGAGATCTTTCAAAATTGTTAACTATAGATCTGAAGTTGTTTTCATTTGATCTTCAACCTGTGGGACACAGATCAGGTACAGATCAGATTTGGCCACATTTTTCAGCATCGGATCTGAATTACAAGCTCTTCCCGTACACATAATGCCCCTGTCTCCCTCCTCCCCCCAGTTCTCATTTGCCACACATCCAATCAGCATCATGGTCTGTTTGCTCCAAGTTCCTGGTAAGTAAAACTAATATTTTTTTCTGGTCTTTTCTTCTCTCTTCTACCTCGTTTAGCCCTTTATCTCTAGTTCTATCCCCTACCCTTCCTTGCACTCAGGCGTTGGTCCTGTAATCCAAAAAGCTCCTTCTTTCTTCCGTTCCCTTCTTTCTGTTCCCTATTGTATAAGTGTTTGTGTGTGTGTGTGTGTGTGTGTGTGTGTGTGTGTGTGTGTGTGTGTGTGTGTGTGTGTGTGTGGTCTGTTGCTATGGCTGAGACCCCCAAGCCAGGTTTCTGGAAATGCACAGTGTGTAGCAATAAGCTCCCCCCTTCAGATGACCACTCTCTGTGTTTTGTTTGTCTGGGAGTCCACCACCTAGAGATCTCCTGTTCGACCTGCAGGGGCTTCAACCCCTGTGCATTGAGTGATAGGAGGATTGATCTTGAAGGGCATCCTTCCTCCACCTTCCTCTGAGGCCTCTGCTTGTACTTCTGCTTCTTCCTCCACCCCGGCCTCTGGGACTCAACCTCCCGCCAAGAGGGATGGGGAGAAGCACTGACATAAAGAGCAGGATAGGCCCAGGAAGTGGTCCCCCGACCACGTTTCCTTGGCCGAGC